>NC_081439.1:5171751-5471751 GCF_949786415.1 Peromyscus eremicus | reverse complement strand
AATAATGACTGTTAAATCATTAATAACCAACCTAAAATCCTTAGAACCACAGAGGTTAGGTGTAGAGTAAGAGACTGGGGAGGGGATAGAGCTTATCACAAAAGGGAAATAGGATAGTTATAGATAGATGGGGGGCTGGAATAAAACATCAATTTGGGAGGAGGAAGAGGGGGTGAGGAATATGGGAAGAGAAAGCTTAAATTAAGAGCCACTTGGGGAATAGTATGGAAACCTAATAGAAGAGAAGCTTCCCAAAATGAAAATATATATGAAGGAGATCTATCTGAAATTGCCAAATAATGGAAAAAGAGCTCCAACTGGCCATCTCTTGTCCCCAAATGAGTCTTCCAGTACCACGATTGAGTTACATTTTATTGGGCTACATTTAATTATTGGCCAAAGGGGTCTCACAAGAATTCCACACACAACCCAGGCTGTTGCCAAGACTATAAGTTGCTCTCCACAAACTGAAAGCAAGTCCCCCTTGCTGAAGACAACATCTACCCAACTCACTGAACAAGGAGAAGTTGGAGTTGTGCCTATATAGACCCTTTGCCCCTATATCCTAGGAGCATTGGTGTAGCAAGGTACTCTGCACGCTACCAAAAGAGAAACATGAACATCAAACCAGCCACAAATCCTTTATCTACAATGGTGTTTTACCTGCAAGATATACTAGGACATGGTGGCCCAAAGCTTGTGGGAGAAACCAACCAGTATCTGATTTGACTTAAGCCCACTCCAGGAGATGGAATCTGTATCTGACACTGGGTGACCAAGAACCTGAAACTAGGTAGCCCAGGGATTTGGGGTAAAACCAAACAACACTGATCTAAAAAAAAAGAAAAAAAAATAGTGATAAAATGATTCCTAGTGATCTTCTGCTATACTCATAGACCAATGCTTTGGTCAACCATCATCAGAATAGAATCTGCCTTGCAGCAGATGGGGAAAAAAAATGCAGAGACCCACAGCCAGACATTACATAGAGAGTGAGAGCCATAATGAGATGCCATAAATGAGATGTCACCATCAAGTCCCTCACCTCAGAGCTCAGAGGAGGCAGAAAGAGCATAAAAACCAGAGGGGTGAAGGACACCAAGAAAACAATGCTCTCTATATCAACATGAGCAAAGCTCATATGAACTCAGAGACTGAAGCAGCATGCACAGGGCCTGTACGGGTTTGCACTAGATCCTCAGCATATATATATTATGGCTTCCAGCTCAGTCTTTTTATGGGATTCCTGAGTGTGTGAACAAGTGATACTCTGATTGCCTTCTCTTGGGCTCTTTTCCTTCTGTTGACTTTTCTTGTCCAACTTCAATGTGATAGTTTTTATTTTATCTTATTATATTTTATTTTGTTATATTTTATTGTTTTCTCTTAGAAGCCTGCTTTTTTTCTAATGAGAGACAGAAAGGGAGTGGGTCCAGATGGGAAGGGAGGTAGGGAGGAACTGGGAGGAGTAGAGAAAGGGGAAACCATAGTCAGGATATATATGTAAGAAAGGAATCTATTTTAAATAAAAGGAAAACAAAGAAATTAAAATCCATATGTGTCACAGTCAATCACAAAATGCATAAAATAACTCTTCACATCCAATAAGAAACAATCGCTCAGTCTAAATTGTATAATTTGACTCTACACCAATTTTAATCATCATCTTTTTCATATCAACCCTTGACCTTAGGGTTGATATTTTGAAGTAAGAAACACCAATATATTCCCTTGTTGCTGGACATCACATGCACTGCTGTCTAAGTGTCTCTCCCTGCAATATTCTACTGGAGAAATACTTGATCATCTTATATTTGGTCACCTTTCCTCACCCTCAGTCATTCCTGATTTCTCAGTTTGTGTTGACTGCCCCTCCTCTGTGAACCCACAATTTCCTGACCTTACTTTTATCTTCAGCTTAATGGCACTGAACATATGCATTTGGTTTTTTAACTTCTCCTGCCAGAGGACAAACACCTGGGGGTTAAGAAGTTTGCCCAGCCTTTTAGATACATTCCAAAATATAGCTCAGAGTCCATCATATTAATAAACTAAGGAACAGGCGATTAAGAGATAGAGAGTCAAGGAAGTTTTCACTTTTGAGGGCTAGATAACCTGCTCACTATTTATACTTTACCCTATGAAGTCAATGAGGAAAGCTAGTGCTAGCCACATGCAAATTCAAGTAGGAAACTTTCAGTCCCCACAGAACTCCCATAACATTCCATAAGATTGTATCACTCAGTGATGGCAGAGCCATCTAATCTGTATAAGTACCCATTGCGATGTGCTTGTCACAGTGAATACGCCTGACTATGCACTTCCCAAGGATATGTCTGTATCACTAAACAACAAATCAGAATCATTTGTGTAATGTGTTTTGAGACAGTGTCTCTCTATGAAGCTCAGGCTGTCCTCAAACTTATGTGCTTAAGCCATCCTCTTGCTTGTGCTTTCTTAGCGACTGGAGTTACAGGTAACACAACCATACCAGAATAGTCAGTTCCCTTGATCTTAGCTTTTGGCTTAGTTCTGGTACTTTTGTAGCCAATAGTGACAGGCATGAGGGTACACCGACATTGAAGGCCTTGCAGAACAGACCTGCTGATCAGCCACAAAAAGCACAATTAGCTGACACTCTCCAGCTGTTCGCTCTCTAGCTTTGAAGCAATGACTGTGCTCTTTCCTGGAGGGCCTCAGTCATCTGCTGAATGTGGAAGGCTGGCCGTTCCTTTCTGGGAGGTTGGACAAGACTTTGTGAGATATGAATCAGATTGAAAGCTCTGCCTCTCTCCTCTGACTCTCTCCCTCTTTCCTTTCCTGCGTGCCAGGTCTGCATTCAACAGTCTGCATTTTTTCTTTGTCTGATCCTGGCTTTGTCTCTCTTCATCTTTCACAGGCATTACCTCTTCAATACACCTCATGCACTCCTAATTCCATTTCAACATCTGCCTTCCCAGAGGACTCAGTTGCTGTAAGGCCACCTCTCTGTCCGCCTGCATTGTTCTGCTCTCTGGAGCTGGGAAGCCACATGCCTGCAGTGTTTGGTTCTTGCCGCCAAGTCACTGCTTCAGTGACATTCACCACACTACAAGGTGGCTTCCAGCATAACTGGTACATTGAGGTCTGAGGGAGTTTCCACCCCCACCCCCAGAGCAAACTGCTAAGCAACAAGACATTAAAGACAGGCAGCAGGCAATTCATCTGCCTTTTTTCTCTTTGTTTCTGAGGTTAAAATCTCTCCAAATACAATGTCCCCATAAGCTTGTTCAAAGAGTTTCCCCTCCCACATTTAACAGGGTTAGATTTACTGAGCAGTCTGGGGTGTCTCTTCAAGGCTATTGTGAGACAGTAGGCAGTGTGTCTCTTCATTTTCTAGCCTTTTCAGCCTGTTGACATTTTTCCTTAATCTCACTGCCCTGAGGATTCTCTTTCTAAATAAAGCATTAGCTTTCTACTCCTTGCCCAAGGCTCTGATTCTCAGAGGACTCAAGTAATAAAAACACACTTTGCTTTACAGAATTGTTATGAAGGCTAAGTTAAGCAATGTGCCTAGCATGGGGCTGGCAAGCAAGAGACACTTAACAACATTTAGCTTAATCCTTTTTTAGTTATCTTTTAAGATGCAGGATAGGAGCTAGAATACAAGAATGAGATTTTTCAGAAGTCACAGAGAATGCACAAGCAATGACTGCAACCTCCTTTGGCCATGCATATTCTTAAATACTGAGGATTCCTCTACTGCATGGCAAATTGAAGCTCAGAATTGTATGAAAGCAAGACTTCTCTAGGTGGGAACCCTGACAGGGCACACATAGTCACCTGAATGAAGCATTAGTATGTAGCAGAGTTTTCCTTCTGAGCTCAGAAACTGGTTATTGTATTGATTGCTTTGTGCAGTTAGCATAGAATTCTCCTGTATAGGGAAATGTTCCATGAATTCTTATATTGCATCTGTACACCACACACAGCTTATGAGTTACATAGCATTTAGGAGAAATGATGCAAAATTAGCATCTCTTCTAGTTCAAGCACTACACTGCTATCAATTACTGTGTTGTGTGTTCTGGAACAGAAGACTTTGCACACTCAGAGTGCATGCTGCTTGCATTGTCTAATTGGCATCTGTGTTTCAGGTGCATGAGCATGGATGCGGAAAGAGTGGCACTGTTATCTGTTGCTGGATGCTATACATTTGTGTTCCCAGAGGTAAAATTCCTGTCTTGTCTCAGGACTGTGAAGTACTCAGTGAGAAGTGACTATAGAAATGGCAGCTGAAAGCACCAAGTGACCAGGGTATTATATAAACTCTGCATTACAGGAACATTTATTGTAACAAGATAAGTTAGGGAGACTTCCAACTACTTTGTTCTTTCCAGCAATCTAGTCAGAAGGCAATGATTTAGAAGAAAACTCAAATAGTACCCACTGCCCAGCTTACTCAAATAACATGATGGCTGTATTAGTTAGGGTTTTGTAGAGTAACAAAACTTACAAAGTGAATCTCCATATACATATAGAAAGGGGATTTTTAGAATTACTTATAGCCTGTGGTCCTGCTAATCCAACAGTGGCTGACTGTGAATGAAAAGTCCAATTATCCGGTAGTTGCTCAGTCTATGAGGCTGGCTATCTCAGCTTGTCTTCAGTATACACTGGAATCTTGAAGAAGTAGGCTTTAATGCCAGTGAAGTAATGGACTTGCTAGCAAGGTGAGAGCAAACAGGTAAAGAACAAAGAGCTTCCTTCTTCCATGTCCTTATATAGCAGTGATTCTTAACCTTCCTAATGCTGTGGCCCTTTAATACAGTTGCTCATGTTGTGGTGACCCCCCAACCACAAAATTATTTCATTTTTACTCCTTCATAAATGTAGTTTTGCTACTGTTATGAATCATGATGTAAATATCTGGCATGCAGGATATCTGATATGTGATCATAAAGGGGTCGTGACGCACATTTTAGGAGCCACTATTATATAGGCTCCCAGCAGAAGGCATGGCCCAAATTAGATCTAGATTAAAGGTATGTCTTATCACCTCAAGATCTGGATTAAAGACATGTCTTTCCCCAGATCAAAAGATCTGGATTAAAGGTTTGTCTTTCTACCTCAAAGATCCGGATTAGAATTTTATCTTCCTACTTCAAATTAAACAAAAGTCCCTCACAGGTGTACCCTATATTTGGGGGACTTAGTTCCAGATGTAGTCAAGTTGACAACCAAAAAAAGCCATCACAAGGGCTAAGTCCATGTTTCTCAAAATGAAATCCCTGGAACCCCTGCGTTAGCATCCCTGGGATGTCCCAGATGATTCTTTTCAAATAAGCATCTTGCCTGATTCTGAAGCTTAAAAACTATGACTTGATGAAACTACAGCTCGGATTTATTTGTCAAAGACTTATTTGTCTTTATTTTGTGTGAATGAATATTCTGCCTTCATGCATGTGTGTGGACCATGTATGTATAGTGCCTGAGATCAGAAGAGAACATCAGATCCTCTGCAACTGGAGTTACAGTTGGCTGTAAGCCACCATGTAGGTGCTGGGAACTGTCCTTAGGTCCACTGCAAGAGCAGCAAGTGCTATTAACCAGTGAGCCATCTCTCCAGCCCCAATGGCCCAGCTTTTTGATGCATTTCTCAAAAGAAGAGCAAATACTAAATGAGAAAGTTGCATGATGGACAAAGGTCCTTCTCTTCTAGAGTGGAAGGATTCAACAGAGGGCTGATTCCCTCCAAAGTACAATGTAAATGACTTTTTCCTGAAGACAGACTGGTCTAAGGCTGTGGGCATTTGGGGGCCTCACTAAGAGGAAATCAAAAGGGAGATATATTTAGTTTGTGGAGAGTAGGCAATACTGATGTGGATCACAATCTAGCTTATTGCTGATGCTTACAGTACAGCAGTGGCTCCCAGCACAATCCTACTTCCCACTAACTCTATCTTACCCTAGGTATTAAAATAAAGGGACAGGAAAGTAAGTGCACAAGTGTTCCTATACTATTTCATTACAGAATGAAGCCTCATACAAAAATGTGAGTTCTATAGTAAGTATAATCTCAGCACTCTTAAAATCATGAATTCAAATACAGCCTGAAATACACAGTGAGACCCTGTTTCCAGAAAAAGTTGCCTTTGGGCCATCTATATAGTCATATATGAAACCAATTAATTTTATGTATAGAGTTGTGTTCTGATACCCAAATATCTCATATATGTACAAATACTGTCAAGAAATCCTGAGCATATCTGATCCCAATCGAGACATGGAATTGTTCCTTCACTAAGAACATCTTGTTCATATAATACCACTAAAGTGTCAATCTTTTCCCACACTACGCCTGACCCCCATAAAGCACCAGTTTGTTCTTTATCTCTATAATTTTGTCATTTTGAGAATGTTTTCTTAATTTAATGATACAATATGTGACTCTTTGACATGATATTTTTCTCAGAGTAAAATGTTCTTGAGAGCATCTAACTTACCACATGCATTAATAGTTCATCTTTTTGTTGTTGTTGTTCTAGGCAAGGTCTTCTATGAAGTCCAGGCTAGCATTGAACTCATGATGTCCCTCCTGCCTTAGTCTCCCGAGATTAAAAGCATGCACCACTGCATGTGACAGTTCATTATATATATATATATATGTAATTACTATTCCATGGTATGATACACTGCAGCAGTCCGCTGGCTCAAACGCCATTACAAGATGGCGCTGGTTTCCTGTTTATCCCGAATGCTAACGTGTCGCTCTCCCGCCCGATAGTACTGACCAATCAGCTTACCGCCCAAGCTCCGCCCCCAGAACCTGCATATAAGCCAGCTTGCCCCGGCGCCCGGGGCCCTCCTCCCGTACCAGCTCTCCCGAGAAGCCATAACCGAGCAGCGTTCAATAAAACCGTGATAGAGGAAGAATCTTGGAGTCGTGTCTTGCTTCCCCGCTGGTCGGGGCGCGCCGCAACTGGTGCCGAAACCCGGGAAACTTCGGACCTTGCGAACGACTCGGAGGAGGGCCGAAGATTCAGAACCTCACACGGGAACGAATGCAAGAGACCCGATTTGGGTGCCGACAAGACTAACACGAGGGGTACAACAACATGAGGAAGATGGAGAAGATGATGCTGACCTTCCTGAGAATTTGAAATGTTACAATTGAATTTCACCGCCTCTATTGCTGCCCTAAATCAGACGCGTGCTCATTTGACCACCTTGGGAGAATTTACTGATTTTTTGGTCACAGCTGCATCTTATGTGAAGGAATGGGCTGGGGTGTGGGCGATGGGAACAGTGGGCTTGATTGGTCTAGTCATACTGGGTTGGATCCTCTGTAGGTTGATAAAGCGCAATCGTACAGAGCGTACACTTATGCTATGGCCGCCCTGGATGCTGGCGGTTCCCCAAGTATCTGGTTGGCCCAGCTGAGGGAACTGTAGGCTGTCCTTGCACTCGGAGGGCTCTGCCCATTGCACCCGATTAGGAAGCCTATGATACTGCTCCTGCACACGGAGAGCTATGCTCATTGCACCCGTTTTGAGAGTATCATTGTTCCTCCTACTCAGCACTCGCCCATCGAGCAGGAAGCTCATCATGAGGAGACTCCTAGCTCTGGGTTGCCAAAAACAAAAAGGGGGAACTGCAGCAGTCCGCTGGCTCAAACGCCATTACAAGATGGCGCTGGTTTCCTGTTTATCCCGAATGCTAACGTGTCGCTCTCCCGCCCGATAGTACTGACCAATCAGCTTACCGCCCAAGCTCCGCCCCCAGAACCTGCATATAAGCCAGCTTGCCCCGGCGCCCGGGGCCCTCCTCCCGTACCAGCTCTCCCGAGAAGCCATAACCGAGCAGCGTTCAATAAAACCGTGATAGAGGAAGAATCTTGGAGTCGTGTCTTGCTTCCCCGCTGGTCGGGGCGCGCCGCAATACACTACAGTATATTTAATTAGTTACTCACTAAACCATTAACACATTTAAGTTTCCTCTAGTTTGGAGCAATACCAAATAAAAATGTCATGAACACTTATATTATGGAATTTTGCAAAGACATAAATATCAATTTACCTAGGATAGCTGTTGCAAAATGTGATTGCTAGATTGTATATTAAGTGCACTTTCAGTTTTACAGAGAGACTTCCACACTAGTCTTTCAGGAAGGCTTATACTTGCTTCAGTTCCCATTATCAACGTATAAAGAATCTGATTTTTCACTATCTTTGTCAGTTGCAAAGAGTTGAAGTGTATGCCCACAAAGTTCACATACTGAGACTTATATCCCCAATAAGACACTGAGATAGAGACTTTAAAGATGGAATTAGGTTGAAATACATACATTAGTGTAGGTCATAATCCAATTTTCCAGTGTCATATTAAAAGAAAACATTAGGTCAGAAACACAAAGTGAAGAAACAAATATAATAAGAACACTATTGAAAAGCCAAGGAGAGAGAAAAGGATGTGACACTTCCATGTCTCTATTGGGATCAGATGTGCTCAGATGAAAACTCTGCGAAAACCTTTATTTCAAACTTCTAGCCTCTAAAATTATGAGACCATAAAGTTCTGTTATGTCAACCACCAATCAGTGCTGCTCTGACAGCATTCTATGTCAGTCAATTTTGTTGCTTTGAAAAATAGTTGACAAAAATCAACTGAAAGTGAAATGAGAGCCAAGCATTGTGACAAACACCTGGAGTCCCAGCACTGTTTTAATAGCCATGCTGTTATTTATCATCAAGACCTTAATTTGCATTTTCATAATGCTTAATAATACTGAACATATTTTCATGTGTGTGTATACTATTAGCATAATATTTCCAATGAGTTCTCTTTTGTGTTTTTTACATATTCCTGTTGTTTATGGTTAAATTGTGAAAGTTTTAAAACTAATTATTTATATATATATATACATATATATGTATGTATATATAATGAGTGTGTGTGTGTGTGTGTGTGTGTGTGTTCTCAGACAATGTGGTTTTCAAATATTTTCTTCTGTTTGCCTTGTCATCTTCTTGGCAGAGTCATTAAAGAGCAAGATGCTTTTTTGTTTGTTTGTTTGTTTGTTTGTGAGACAAGGTCTCCTTAGGTAGCCCAGAGTAGCTTGGACATCAAACTTCTGTTCTTCCTGCAGCAGCCTCCTAAGTGCCAAAAGATTTTAACATTTTATTTATTTCATAGGTTGGTCAGATTGGTTTGTCTTTGGTTTTGGATCCACTTTTTTTGCTTGTTTGTTTGTTTCTTTTTGAGACACTGTCTCATTATACAGTCCCAGTTATCTTCAAATTCATGATCCTCTTGCCTCTACTTTCAAAACTTTTTAAATTTATGAAGATGTCTGTTATTGACTTTTTCTTTTATGGATCATGCTTTTGATACTAAGACTAATAAGTCTTCACCAAGTACTTTGTCTCATGATTTTCTTCTGTTTTCTTCTATAAGTTCTATTGTTTATCATTTTACATTTAACTCTGTGATCAATTTTGAGCTGAATTTTCCAAGGTCTGAAGTTTAGGCTTAAACATCACACAATGTATTTCTCCTAGCTTATTCTGAATTTTCAAAATTATTTTAGCAAGATTACATTTCATGCCCCTCCATATGAATTTAAGAAAATAAGACATAATGTGTCTGTTAAAAAATATGATAGATTTTGATAAGAATTGCATAAAATAGAGATCAATTGAGAATCCTAACATGTTTACTGTGTTGGCTTCCAATCCATGAACCTGTTTTATTCACCTTTCCACACTGGTAGTTATCCTGTCTCCCTTAGTCACAGAATTTCTAGTTTATTGGAGAAGGTTGACAAAATTTAGTAGTAAGGTTTGTGTTTGCACATTATCATAGCTTGGTTGTTGGATGTCTTGAAGGGGTCCAAATTTTAATAAATTGATACCCAAGATGGCATTAGGCATTAGGCAAATGATGGAAGCTTCTAAAAGTGGGAACTCATGAGATGTCTTTTGGTTACCTTCGTATCTCACCCTCTCTTTTTTCCCCCACCATAAGGTGAACACTTTGTTCTATCACAGCTTTCTGTCATGTGATGTTGCTTTGCTGAATATCCAAAATAATGGGTCAACCGTGATCCGAAGCCTGCAAACCTGTGAGTCAAAGCAAACATTTCCTCTTCATAAGATGTTGCTTATTTAAGCTAATTTGTACAGTAACAAATGGTGAGTAATACAGCACTTCCTTACAGCTGGGCATAAATGAAAGTTTAGGCTGTCTGTCTGCAAGGTACTTTCTGGCATTGCTTGAAGTAAAACTATAATTTTTTGGCTGCAGTGGAGTAGTTATTACCTAAAAATAATTCTGTCTTGGCAAGCTGTTCATTTTCTAGTTCTTTATATGGAA
Organism: Peromyscus eremicus; assembly: GCF_949786415.1. NCBI lineage: Eukaryota > Metazoa > Chordata > Mammalia > Rodentia > Cricetidae > Peromyscus > Peromyscus eremicus. Next base: position 5,461,398 of record NC_081439.1, on the reverse strand, counting down.
TGAAAAATACTTTACTTGAGGTTGTTTACTCATACACCAATGGGCATTTCTGGGTTGCCTGCCACCTTCTCCAATAATCATCTATTTTGGGAGGAGGAGGCAAATTTTGGGAATAGAACCTAGGACCTCATATATACTTGTCAAGATCTCTCCACTGGTGTATCCTTAGCCCAGCTCCCATACGTATCCAGTGTTTTACAAGGGAAAAAGAAACTCCTCTAAAAACAGTGATTTGTTGTCCCCCGTGTTCCTATTTATCTGCATTTGTGTTTCCATGTTTCAGTTCTCTTGTGTTTAGTTTATCCACAGTCCCAACATTTTACACCTGTGCCTAAACAAAGAAATAGAGAAGAGCATATCTGCTCCATCTTTTCAAAAAGAATACGTATTTTTAAACCAACAGTATATTTTGGAATCATTGTAAGTTAATAGAAGACCTGCAAAGACTGTGAAAACAATTCTCTTACTTTCATGGAGCTTCCCTTCTTATTGGCATCATATATTGGGATGGGACATTTGCCAACATCAGTACCCTAATATTGATACTGATCATTATATACTGATGTCCACATTTTATTAAGATTTTCTGAGTTTACCATAGTATTTTTTTCTGTTCTGACTCCTATCCAGGATAGCCTACTGTATTTAGTTTTTCATAGGCAGCTCTAGGCTATGACAGTATCTCAGACTTTCATTTTTATGACTTTCACTGTTCCAACCAATACTGGTCAGGAATTTTGGAAAATGTCTCACAACTAGCATTTGTCTGCTAATTTTCATGATTAGATAGATTGAGATTGTAGAATTTTTAGGAGAGGGCTGCAAAGATACAATGTCATTTCTATTACATTAGATCAAGAATGCAAGAATACATGCTGTGTGCGTGCCTTATCACAGACAAAGTTAACATTAGTCTTCTGGTTCAGATAATGTGGTGGTTTGAATGAAAATGTCTTGATAGGCTCACAGGGAGTGGCATTATTTGAAAAGATTGGGAGTTGTGGCTTTGTTAGAGTAGGTGTGGTCTTGTTGGTATGTGTCACTGGGCTTTGAAGTTTGATAAGGTCAAGCCAGACCCAATGTCACTCTCCCTTCCTGCTGCCTGTGGAGTCAGATGTAGAGCTCTCAGCTACTTCTCCAGCACCTTGTCTGCTCATATGCCATCATGCTTCTTGGTATGACAATAATGAACTAAACCTCTGAACCTGTAAGCCAGCCCAGTTAAATGTTTTTCTTTATAAGAAGAGTCGCTGTGGTCATAGTGTCTCTTCACAGCAATAGAAACCCTAAGACAGATAGTATTTGTCCAATTTCTTCACTGTAAAGTTATACTATTTCCCCCTTTCAATTTGATAATATGGGAGAAGGAAACCACTATGCAGAGCCCTACGTAGATATAGGGGCAGTACAGCCACATGATGAAGGGCACAATATTTCACACATTATGCAGGATTTATAAATAAAAGATTTATACGTGAATCTTCCTTTATTTATCGCAATTATATTGTGGTTTGAATAAGAATGACCCCCATAGGTCATATATTTGAATTCTTAGTCACCAGGGAGTGACACTTGTAAGACAAATTGCTAAATGGTTTTATTAATAAAAAACCTGTTGCCAGACATTGGGGTAAAAACTGAGAGATCAGGGAAGCAGAAGGAAGCCAGCCACATTCTTACCACTAGAAATCCTCAAACAAAGACAGACCTACTTCCTGTAAACTAACACCTATATCCTTTCTGTGCCCTTCCATTCCTCTCTCTGCCCAGCTACATCACCTCCCCTTTCTGCCTAGCTCTATCACTTCCTGTCTGTCTGTACAGACCTCCAGATCTATAGTTAGTGCTGGGATTAAAGGTGTATGCCACCATGCCTGGCTCTGTTCCCAGTGTGTCCTTGAACTCACAGAGTTCTGGATAGATCTCTACCTCCCGAATGCTAGGATTAAAGGCATGTGCTACCATTGCCTGACTTCTGTGTTTAATATATTGGCTGGCTTTTTTCTCTTATCTCCAAGTAAGCTTTATTTATTAGAATACAAACAAAATATCATCACATTTCCCCTTTTTGTCTAAAATAAAAATTTATAACTAGTATAAAAACTATATACAATAAGTACAACTACATACAATATAAATAAGCAATAAATATATCAACAATGTCTAGTCCATTTGCATTTGACAAATTCAGCAAAAATGCTCCATTATCTATCCTATTTTGGTGAGTCCAAAATGTACCTAATTCACTTCCTATCTTAACTTGTATTACCAACCAAAAATTAGCTTTTGATGTCTTTCAAATTTATACACTTTATACCTCTTAGTGAGTTTCTTTTCTGATTCTCTTAACAAGGAAAACTACAACTATAACTATCTAATCTTCAACTCCCTCAGAGACCCAAGAAGGAAATAATATTAATAGGATTAGGAGGTGTGGTCTTGTTGAAAGAAGTATGCCACTGGGAGTGGGCTTTGAGGTTTCAAAAGCCCTTTGCCAAGCCAGAATCTCTCTGCCTATGGATCATGATGTAGCTTTCAGCTACTGCTCTAGTGCCTATCTGCATGCTGCCATGCTACCATGCTCCCCACCATGAGGATAATGGATTAAACCTCTGAAACTGTAAGCCAGCCCCAATTAAATGCTTTCTTTTATAAGACCTGCCTTGATCATGGTGTGTCTTCACAGAAATAGAATAGGGACTGTAGATGTAACCAACCGTCTTATTAAATAAAAAACACAGAACCAATGCAAAGAAGAAAGCCAAGAGATCAGAGCTAAGAGCCTTACCCTGCAGCTAGCCTCTTAAGCCAAGAGACCTCTCCAAAAGAGACCTAGTTCCTGTGTGTTTGTCTTTATATAGTCTTTCTGTTCTGCCTTCTCATTGGTTGTAAACCCAAACACATGACTGCCTTGTCACTGCCTGTTTGTAGAGACTTCCAGGTCTTCTATGGTTGGTATTGAGATTAAAGGTGTGTGTCTCCAATGCTGGCTGTATCCTTGAACACACAGAGATCTACCTAGCCCTGTCTACCAAGTGCTGGGATTAAAGGCATGCGCTACCACCGCCATGCTCTTGCTATGGCTCTAATAGCTCTGACCCCCGGACAACTTTATTTATTAACATACAATTAAAATCACATTTCAGTACAAATAAAATACCACCATATTTCCCCTTTTCTATTTTAATAAAAAGAAAAAAAAGCTTATAACTAACAAAAGAAAAACTATATACAAAAGTACAATAACTATATACAATATATACAAGTAATAAATACCTAACAATGTCTAGTCCATTTGTATTTGACAAATTCAGAGAAAATAATTTCATTATCTATCCTATTTTGGTAAGTCCAAAATGTATCTAATTCACTTTCTATCCTAATTAAACTTCAACTATAACTAACTAATCTTCAACTATAACTAACTAATCTTCAACTATAACTAACTAATCTTCAACTATAACTAACTAATCTTCAACTCCCTCAGAGACTCAAGAAGGAAATAGTATTAGCTAACAAAAATAAAAACAAGAAGTGCATGCAAGCAATTTCCAAAAAAATTGTGAGTTGACAGAAACAGCCAGCTGCCTGGACAGTCACCTGAGGTTTCTCCGCAGTGCTGGAGTATCATCTTCAGCCTATAGGCTTAGCATATCTGACAGACTCATTTGTGAAGTAGGATGTACACTAGGTCAACAGTTTGACCTCATATTGGGTGAGAGAAGTCCATGTACCAGAAGCACCTGAATTCTACTAGTGTCCTGTCATGATTCAGGATTTTAAATTCTGGAAATTATTGATGCTTTTTTAATTCAGCTGTCCATTCTTCTTGGCTGTGTATATATGGCTTCATCTCAGCATCCCGTTTTTCTCCACATCCCTCTATTAAATGCCAGTCTACTATTGAGAGGCGTGAGCTTAGTTACTCTTCAAGAATAACTGTTTCAGCTGCTGTTCCATTGCACATCAGAAGCCATCGGCCCACTGCCTGTTCAGCTGCCTTCGAAGAAAAGGGCACTGTACCTTTTCCGGATTGTGAAGGCCACTTCAGGGATGGTGCTATATTGTCCTGGCCTCAGAAGATGCCTTTTAATATTTCTCTCAGAAACATGTGCTAGTTTATGATTTGTTTCTGACATTGGAGGGATGTTAATCTGAGTATTCTATTGTTGCAACAAGTCTCAACCCCACAGGTTCATAACTATGTTAGCCACATGTGGTTTTAATTTTCCTCTCTGTCCTTCTGGACCTATACATTTGAGCCATCTTGCACTCTGTTTCACCTGAGATAATGTCCCAATTCCTAACAGTTGAATGTTTACCTCCTGAAGAGGCCAAGTTGGATGCCAAAATTCTGGTGCAATTATGTCCGCACCTGTGCCTACCAGACCAGACAACAAAACACCATTTATTTTTATCGTTAATTTTGGTCTTTGTTCATTAATAGAAGTTTGCCAAAAAAATTTCTTTATGTTTTCTCCTGAATTTTCTCTTCTCTCTGTTTCATGATCCTGACCAGCATGATTTATTCCAATAGGCATTTGGTTATTTAATTGCTCTGGGTAGGGGTTTCCTCTATGACTGCAGGAAAAGTTTGAACTGGATTTGCTATGGGGGCCTGCCTGAGGCCCTTCTGGGAGTTTCCCGAAGACTGAGGCAAAGGATTACCCTGTCTGTCCCTTGTTGATCTACATTTGTTGGTCCAGTGTTTTCCCTTACCACACCTTCTGCATACTCCAGAAGGAAGGGGCATTCTGTTGCAATTGTTCCTTGAAGAAACATTGTTTCTAGGAATGACCTGTTTATAGTCTCTTTTCTTTTTTTCTTTTTTTTTTTTTTTTTTTTTGGTTTTTCGAGACAGGGTTTCTCTGTGTAGCTTTGCGCCTTTCCTGGAACTCACTTGGTAGCCCAAGCTGGCCTCGAACTCACAGAGATCCGCCTGCCTCTGCCTCCCAAGTGCTGGGATTAAAGGTGTGCGCCACCACCGCCCGGCTGTTTGTCATCGTGGAGGCTGGCAGTGTCTCTGACTCAGCCTTCCACTTCCCAACTTTATTCTCCTCCTTGTCCCGGCCTTATAGTCCCTTTTCAAATGTCCTTGCTTTCCACATCCAAAACGTCTAACATTCCTCAAACCTTTTGAAATTGTTTCTCCTACCCACATATCATCATGGTCATAAGCCTCAACATTAACCATGTCTCTAATCCAATTTTCCAAAGGTGCAGATCTTGCCTTTAACGGCCTGATTATTCTTTTGCATGCTGCATTCGCATTCTCAAAGGCCAAAGATTCAATTATTATCTGACTAGCTTCTGAATCTGGGACCATTCTCTTTACTGCTGAAGCCAGTCTTTATAAAAAATCTGTGAAAGATTCTTTTGGGCCTTGTAAATGACTCAGTTTTTTTTCCTGGTTCCTCAACTCTGTCCCAAGCATTCAAGGCTGCTGTTTGACATAAAATTAGGGTTTGGACATCATATAAATATTGTGTTTGTACTGAAGCATATTGGCCTTCTCCAATAAACATATTGGCCTTCTCCAATAAGAATATTGGCCTTCTCTGTAGCTAGAGTTTTCCTGCCTGGCCCACAGTCAGGGCAAATCTCTCTCACCTGCCAGTCCCACAGCCGTTCAGACCCAACCAAGTAAACACAGAGACTTATATTGGTTACAAACTGTATGGCCATGGCAGGCTTCTTGCTAACTGTTCTTACAGCTTAAATTAATCCATTTCTATAAATCTATACCTTGCCATGTGGCTTGTGGCTTACCGGCATCTTCACATGTTGTTTGTCATCATGGCGGCTGGCAGTGTCTCTAACTCAGCCTTCCACTTCCCAACTTTATTCTCCTTCTTGTCCCGCCTATACTTCCTCCTGCCTGACTACTGGCCAATCAGTGTTTTATTTACCAACCAATCAGAGCAACACATTTGCCATACAGAACATCCCACAGCACTTCCCCTTTTCTTTTCTTTTTTTTTCAAAAAGGAAGGTTTTAACCTTAACAAAGTAAAATTACATATAATTTGGGAATTTGGGCGTAGCTTCTCTTACTACTTCCTGCTGGAGGGGGGCACTGTATCTCATGGGGACACAAAGAAAATTTTAGGATTATGGATTAGTCCATGAGGCTGTATTGTCTGAGCCAGTTGCCTTCAAACCATTTTGGATATTGGATCATCTGGGCGATGATGTCATTGGAGAACTTTCAGGGGGTCTTGGCTGGTCAAACATGATGTATCTTAATCTGGAACAAATCCATAGCCTCTGGCTTTCTGTGGGAAAAAAAGCAGAGTCTCCTTTCCAAAGCAACATATCCTTAGATCCAAATTTTGAAGTCAAGGTACCTTTAAAATATACATTTTGGTTTAACTCAACATCTTTTACAATCAAATGTTTTTCTGCAGTTAAAAATCCCAAAGACAACACAATCCAGATTCTCTGTGTAATGTTCATCTTTATGTGGCTTATTTTTTATATTAATTTTACTGTCTCTTTAAAGACTTTATTTTTTAAAACTATCTATTTGTTTATATAACTGTATACATCACCTTTCTTTGTCTCTTTCAAGCCTACGTATATTTTACACACATTGTAAACTATTACATCTGAATCTGTCTTATTGTGAATCTATTACTTTATTTTTATTTATTTATTTTTTTTTAATTTTTTTTTTTTTTTTGGTTTTTCAAGACAGGGTTTCTCTGTGTAGCTTTGCACCTTTCCTGGAACTCACTTGGTAGCCCAGGCTGGCCTCGAACTCACAGAGATCCGCCTGGCTCTGCCTCCCGAGTGCTGGGATTAAAGGCGTGCACCACCACCGCCCGGCTGTTTGTCATCGTGGAGGCTGGCAGTGTCTCTGACTCAGCCTTCCACTTCCCAACTTTATTCTCCTCCTTGTCCCTCCTATACTTCCTCCTGCCTGACTACTGGCCAATCAGTGTTTTATTTACCAACCAATCAGAGCAACACATTTGCCATACAGAACATCCCACAGCAAGGGACTTGATAGGAATTCCCAATGTGGGTCCTGATCAGGAACCACCTCAGCCCCTGGAGGGTGTGCAGGGTTTGGTGAACCTCATCTGCATGCATCCTAGCCTGCTCCCAAACCCACCTGCACTCCTCAGGAAGTAGGTTATTAGCAAGTATCATATATATGTCATGGAATGTGAGGCTATAAGATTGAGTTATATATTGAAACTGTTTAATAAATGAAGCAGAATTAGAGGTATAAGAACTCAGTTTCTTTTCTATCTGAGAGAGTTCTGCAAGAGAGAATGGGACATGGACCTTAATCAGTCCATCCACTCTGGCCACCTCTCACAAAGGAAGAATGGTTGGCAGGTTTGAATGGCTGGGGTCAGGCCCTTTAGCAGTCTGAGAGCAGGTAGCAGGAGGAGTAAAGGTTGGAGCCAGAGACAGACCTTTGGAAAAGGCTGCTGCTGAAGAGGAAGAGGAAGCGAGAGGAGGAGCTGAAGGAATAGGTGCCCTGGGAGCAGGGGTGGGAGCGGAAAGTCAGATAGGTGGAAGTTCATTTGCAGGATCTAGGGCCAGAGATCCCAGAGTCAGGGAATTGTCTGGTTCAGGCATAGTTAAGAGTATACGAGCAGGAGAGAAGGAATCCAGAAGAGACAGTTTAGCACTTAAATAGAAGAAAGCTATGATATAGGGCAACTCTTTCCATTTGCCTGTTCACTAGCAGAAGTTAGATAATTCCTGTAAAATACTGGGATCTAAGAAACTGCTCAGTGGCCATTTTTTGTTATTTTCTAAGGTATATTTGGGCCATCTCTTAGTACAGAGATGGACAGGCTTAGGAATCTTTAAGCAAGGCATTAAGCTGAGAGGTTTTAAAGCTTCAAGAAGGCATCCTGGAGGAGAAGTGGGACTGATGGGGTTGGAAGCCTTATTTCCCATGTCTGCAGCAGAGAGGCAGAAAACAAAAAAAAAATTAAAAAAACAAACGAGATCCCAAGCCAAGGCCCCAGGCATCCCTAAGGCTAAGGACAGATCTGTACCAGGCACAAACTGCCAGATGACTCATCAGCCATAAGGCAGGGGCCTAAGGCTTGTGAGGCAAGGACTCCACAGGAGTTCAGACAGCATTTACTGCTTTGTCAAGCCAGAAAAATGTGTCAGCCTTACACAGCTTGAGGATGCACCCAAAGACAGGGGTCTGACCATGAGAAATATATCTCAAACTGCAGACATGGAGGATGGCTAGAAAATTTAGCCTGCAATAGGGACTGACCATAGCCAGTGGAGACTGTAGTCAGGGGTTCCCCCAGTGTCAAGAATACCAGAAGGATGCTGGATGCTCAACAGTCATTCCCATGGATCCAGGAAACTGTTTACGCTGGCTGAAAAGTGGGGGACTCACCAATTGAAGCAGTGGTGTTGTGTGCAGGATCCTGCAGCCTGGCAAATGGACAGTGGGCTGTCGTGGATAGAGCAGACTCCCCGGTTTCCAGATTTCCAGGCGCTTTTGTGCCTGGAAGCGCCCACTGGGCTATGGCACCAGATGTTGGTTTTTAGTGGTGCTCTTACGCTGTGAGGAAAAGTCACAAAACACAAAAGAATCCACTAACAAGAGCTTTATTAAGATTAAGTTTTATTAAGAAAAGGATAGATGTGATCAGGTATGCTGAAAGGACACATGTGTGAAGGGAGCAGGGGAACATGGGGGCCGGCTTTTAAAGGCCAAGTCCCACCTGCATACACAGGACCACATGGCTATTGAACACATGCACACAGATCACATAGTTGCACCACGCACTTTACGCATCCATGCAGCCATGGGGTCATAGGTCACACAGGATGTATGACCTGAAACGACTAGGCGGAAATGACTAAGTGTCCCGCCAGGCATGTGCAACCCTGGGGGCATGGTGGGAATTCCTATTAGGACTAAGACAACTTCTTTACTTTTCCTCACTACAATATGCTACAAGACAATCTTGACACAGTTCTTCTATTATCAAGCATTTCGCTAAAGAATCTTAGTTTCTTTTATTGGAGAATAATATTATAAATCAAAGTAACTTGTTCTATGTGTGCTTACTGATATTGAAGTACTGTTATATCTAGACAATCACCCTGATGCTAATTAATATATACTTATTTACAAATATTTCTAAAAGGAGCCATCCATATTTATATTAAGGTATATGCAACTTCATCCTGAAGTTGCAAAATCTAATTCATTACTGATTGGATGATTCTAGCTTCCTTCCTTTGCTTCTCTGTAACTTCTCATTCAGTGAGAAATTTGTTCCACCTATCTACTATCCACTTACTGAATTGTTCAAATATACATATATAATAATGTCAGAATTATTAAACTATGTCCCCTTGGGAAACAGATTTATCAATTAGAATATAAAGTTTATGTGTACTTCCTCTGCTTTTTGTCTTATGTTACTCATTTCCTGAGTTACATAGGGAATAATAAAATAACTTTTTACATAATGTTGTATAAAATTTGCTATTTCTATTTTTGAAAGGAAGTCTTCAAAATTGTATTAATTTCAGGATTCACACAAAATGTTGAAGATTGTGGTTTTGATAAGCCTTTCTCAGTATGTAATGGTTTGAAAAACATTGACAACAGTTGTTTTTTTTTCACACTGGAAGGAAAACCATAATAGTATAATACATGAAGATCTTGAGAAAAACATAAACACAATAAATCATCAAGAAAGAAAATTACTACGTGTGGTGGCATTCCTGCTGAGCTGCACCTGGCTTGGCTCCAGAGAATAGCACCTAGCCCTAATCCATCTTTTGTTTAGCAGACACCCTTTGTTTCTCTTGTTATCCTCTGTGTGAATCTTGTCTCAGAGTTTCCCAAAGATACAAAGGCCTATGCAAAACTTGGTTCAGGAACCTGGAAAACCATAATATCTGACAAATCAAGGAATTTGCACTTGGCATTGTATTGTTGGTAGCTCCTTTCAGGTTGTTTTGAGCATATGGAAATTAACTGGCTAAACTATAATGGAGAGAAATGAAAATGCCCAAGGCAAAGGGAAAGTGGTTCAGTCCTTCTAGGCTGGACCCCCCTGCAGCTACGAAAGGCTATATTCATTCTTAAGATGCCTCTGAGTCTTTTTTTACATGGATCCGCGTGAACCCACACACTGTGTCGTGACACACAGTGACAACAATCAGTTACAATTACATTTACAATAGCATCAACAGGAATAAAATACTTGGGAACAATCACCAGAATGAAGAGCTAACCTATAGGATGAGAATAATCTTTGTCAGCTACACTTGGGTCAGATGATTAATATTTAAAATATATAGAGAAATAATACTGGAGATTGAAAGACTTAATCAAGGAGGGGTGTGGGAGTATAGGGGAAATCGGGAGTTGGGCGAGGCTTAAGTCAAAGGATAGGTGTGTGTAAAGCCATATGGAAATTCACTAGTTGTAAACTAGTTTCAAAGCAAAAATTAAAAATAGACTTTGAAAAGAATTACTCTGCATGGTTGGACAGTGCCACTCCCAGAAGACATGGCTTACTAAATGAAAATTCCCAGTGCAAAGTATGAGATACTTCAATAAAAGTTACTAGTCAGGTAGGCTCCCAAGATCTCCAAATGAACACTGAATATTGCCATTGCCCTTTGTTACCTACCATTACTACATGGTAAGACCTTATTTCTGAAGACAACACACAATTTGGGTGTATAACATAACAAAATCAATCTCAAACTGACCAGCAAACTTCCTTCTTGCTGGCTAGCTTTCATAGCACAAATTCTGCATATATATGTATATATATTCATTAAGCTGTGTACATTAAATATTTACAGTTTTCATATATCAACCATACCTAGGTAAGGTACATTTTTTTTAAAGAAAACAACTCAGAAGTAAATTTTTTTTAGTGGAAGTAATTTTGTGACTTTGGGAATGGTCTAATATCTGTGTTTGTGATACAAATACATGAAAAAACTGCAAAGCTACAATAATGTTGATAAAAATGGCAAAGAAAGCTTTATCCTGGATGAAATGTCTAATTTTGATGAAATAACTCTCAAGGACTTATTATGGAACCTCTGGGTTTCATGGTACAAGAGACTGGCTGTGACAAGGCATACAAATATCAGTATACACTTTTCCACACCAGTACTTTTCCAGTCCTACAGACATGCCTTTGTCAGTACTCTGATTAAACCTTAATGTTAGTTTGAATAATATGCCTCAAGTATATTCTTCCCATGAACTGCTTATTTTGTATGACGTAGTTTTAAAGATTGGTGTTACATAAGAAAATCCACATATTTGAGGTTATTCTTTTCTTCTTTGATGCTGTCACCTTTTGAATATTTCCTTCCAAGGCAAATATTGTATCTCATTCATATTTGTAATCTCAACCTTCACAGTGACTTTTGGATATTTAAATATACATTAAAATATCATTTCACGCCTCTACCTGATTTCCTTTGAGTCTTACTGAGTTCTTAGCCCCTGGGCATGAATCTTTCTTCTTCATCCAATCACCTTCCTATTTTAGTGGAGCAAGATGGCCTTATGCATTGACATCCGTGAGATCTACCCATCAGTAATTCAAAATCAAACATTTCACACATACCTGACAATTAATAATTGATTTGACTCAATATTTTCTTGGCAGTCCCTACTTCTATATTCTGTTTGCTGTCAAGTTCAGTGATAGCTGTGATGCCCAATTTGTGGCATCTGCCTGCATGAAATTTTCCTCATTGTGTCAGGAAATTTATTGTAGCCTAGAAAACCCATTGTATAATAATAACTTGCATTTTTAGAGTACTTAAGTTTCTAAGGCATCTTCCCATAACTATCCCTAATACTTCTAATGATACTGGGTGTCAAATAGGGCAAATACTTTCTCAGTCTTTACAGAAGATGAACGACTTAAAAACATAGTTCCTACTCTAAAACTTTTCCCTATTTTAATTATTTGTTTAAAAACTTTTAATATGTGTAAATTTTATTGTGATCATATTCACACTTCATTGCCCTCTTAAGCTGCTCCTAGTCTAGCTCATCCCATTCTTCTTTTCAAATAGTCCTCTTCCTACTTCCCTGCCTTTTCTATGCAGGTCTTTTGCAGGTGGCCACAAATGTAGTCATTACAATGGCTACATCACATCCAGAACACAGTATTTCACGGCACTCTTTTCTATCCTTAAGATATTTTCATGCCCTCTTCCACAGTGTTCTCTGGGCCTTGGAGGAAGTGATATAACTGTCCCACGTAGGATTGAGCACTCAACAGTCACTTATTCTCAGCAAATCAATGAATCACTGTTTAACCATAACCCACTGTAAAAAGAAGTTTCTCTGCCAGACTGACAAAAACACTAGTCTAAAGGCATAAACATAAATATTTAGTAGATAGTTTGATTATATGTTCATTTAGTAAAACGAAGTAGTAAGTTCACCTCTAGGGCCTATGACCTCCCCAGCCATGGGCTTTTGATCAGATTTGTAAGACTAGGTATGTATTCCCTCCTGTAGAGAGGGCATCAAATTCAATCAGAAATCAGGTGAGTATTACTATAATAACAATGCCACTATTGAATGAATTGACACATCTTGCCTGGAAGGTTGGTATAGTACTATTCAGAGTCCACTACTGGAAAAGAACATTGATGACTCTCTCTATCCCCAGCAGCCCACATAGCACCTTCCAACATTATGAATACTTGCCAGAGAGAAAGAAGCTTCCCTCTGAGATCTAACTTGTCTCTGTGTCCTGTTTTCAAAGTGTGCCAGCAATCTGATTTTATCATCTAGTTCTGGTAGGCAACCCAGAGCAATGACAATAGCCTATGTTGTTTTAAGATCCTCTGGGGACTTCCTGACCAACAATTCACAAGGAAGTATCCGACTTTTGGTACTAGGGCTTTCAAGAAAATCCCATTGTTTCTGGGAGCAGCATTAACCACCCATACAGAGCACGTTCATTTAAACTTTTAAAAAGAGGTGGGCGGTGGTGGTGCACACCTTTAATCCCAGCACTCTGGAGGGAGAGCTAGGCAGATCTCTGTGAGTTTGAGGCCAGCCTGGTCTACAGAGTGAGATCCAGGACAGGCACCAAAACTACACAGAGAAACTCTGTCTCAAAAAAACTTTAAGAAAGATATTTTGAAGTTGATATGGTAGTTTAAATGAGAACAGCCCTATGGAGGCCCACAGAGGCTGTCTAATGAGACCTTACTCAGGGTCAGAGAATCTGAGCCTGCTTTACCCAGCAGGGCTGCAAAAGCACATGATTTTGCCACAGGTGTGTTTTACCAGGTGTTTGGAAGGGTCTACACTTGGCTGTATGGTGTGCTTTGATCTTGCAAGGGGGAAGTCTTTTGCCTCTCCCCTTGGCATATTATAAAAAGCCCTTTTCAATAAAGTTCTGGGCGACTGGGTATTAATCTAGGGCCCTTCTGAAGCTACCCTGTGTCTCTGTCTTTCTCCTCATTTGTCTAGGTCTATCTTTCTACCTAATATTTTCTCATTCCTCTCTCCTCCACCCAAGAACCCTTTGAAAGGTGGAAGCAGGTTGGATCTGGACTCCCACAGACTACCACATAGCCCCCATGGGCTCATACTTTAAATATTTGGTACCCAGTTGGTGAAACTTTTTGAGAATTAGTAGATGCGGCTTTGTTGGAGTAGATGTGTCATGAGGCGTGAGCTTTGAGGTTTCAAAAGTCCACACCATTCCCAGTTATTTCTCATTACCTCATGACTGTGTCTGAAGATGTGAGCTGTCAGCTACTGCTCCAGTACCATGACTGCCTGCCTGCTTCCATGCTCTCTGCCATGATGGCCATGGACTCTAACCCTCTGAAACCATAAGCCCCAAATTAAACTCTTTCTTTTATAAGTTGCCTTGGTCATGGTATCTTATCACAGCAATAGAATAGTAACTAAGACAGCTAGTTTGTAAAGTAATAAGTTCCTATACTTTTATCAATACTTTTCTTAGTTTTAGTTGACCCTCCTCTAAGCCCCACATTTTCCCTATTCCTCCATCACAACCCTTTGTACTCCTACTATTTCTTCCCTTTAGTCTCACATGTGATTCTTTTTTTAAATGTATGTAGTGTGTGACTGTATGTGGTTAGGTATGCATGTCACAGTGACTGTGTAGAAATTAGAGGATAACCTCATGTATCAGTCCTCAGATCCTTCCACTTTTTGTTTGATACAGGGTCTCTTATCAGCTTATAACTTCACAAATGTCATGCTAGCTGGCCTATGAGTTTCCAGAAATCTGCCTGTCTCTAGCTCCTATCTCACCAATACTGAGATTACCAGCATATGCCACTGCACCCAACTTCCTATGTGGGGGCCTGGGGTTATGAGCTCAGGTCTTCTCTCATCCTTTTAAGGCACATGCTTTACCAACTAAACCATCTTCTCAGACCTCTTCCAGTTCTAACTTTTCTTTCTTTTTTAAAGATGTACTTATTTGTTTATTTATTATGTGTATATATGCATGCCTGTATGAGTTTATGTACACTACCTATGTATGAGTACCCTCAGAGGTCAGAGGGTCTCAGATCCCTTGAATCTGGAATTATAGATGGTTGTAAATACCCTGGTGTGGATTCTGGGAATTCAACCCAGGTCATCTACAAGAATGATAAGTACTCTTAACTGCTGAGACATCTTTCCAGCCCCAGTTCTAACATTTTGATACCTCTAAGTTTTCATGCAATGGCAGTATTGTGCACATAATATTATTGAACCTTGAATTTATGTCATATAAAAAAACCTCATACTCAAATAGAGAAAAATCCAAGTATAAGGTAAAACAAAGTAACTTTCAAGTGAAAGAATAAGGTTTATTTTGAAGGTAGTTGACATTTTCTACATCCCCTATCAACTATCTTGACTTTAAAAAATTTTCAAAGTGAAGGTCAAACTTTCTAGAAAGCAAATCAATGAATATTGCTGAAACTGCTAGATACAGCATGTAACCATATGATTAGAAATATGCCTGAGGCATTTCTTGCAAATGTTGAGCACCTTGGCTGATTCAACACCAGTAACCCAAGTATTTCAACCCCATTGTCTATGTAAAAATGCACTACTCTGAAAGCCCTTCATAATTCATTTTTATAGAATGAGAACAAAAACCTTTTAACTATGCATGTGGACTATCTAAAAAAAATGAGAAGAGATTCTTGTTTAAAACAGGAAAATTGGTACCAATAGTCAGAGACAGACTATGCAATCTTTACTTTCAGATTGGGCACCTCAGACACTTGATTCTATGATATATTACACATCTAATAACATATCTGAGAATATAAGGAACAGGCTCTGAAAGGTACACATTGGTTTGAAAAATCAAACTGATGCATGTACTATAAGGTTCTCAACCTTCCTAATGCTGCAACCCTTTAATACAGTCCATCATGTTGTTGTAACCCAACCACAAAATTATTTTCATTGTTACTTTATAACTGTAATTTTGCCACTCTTATGAATCATAATGTAAACAGCTGGCATGCAGGGTATCTGATATATGACCCCTATGAAAGGGGCATTTGATCCCCCAAAAGAGTCATGATCCACAGGTTTAGAACTAAAGCCTTAAAGGGTAGAAAATGACTACTAAGAAATGGAAAAAACAACAGCATATAGAATGAATATTGGGTCTGATGAACTTCAAAAAATTCTAATTCTAATCTCTTTAGTATTGGTTAGACACCAGGAAAGGAATCTTTTTGGAATCAGAGTTTCCTACGCAATGCTATCTCCTATTTTGGAGGCCCTAAAAATGAAAAACATTTATGCTAGAAAGAGCCTTTCAGAACTTGGGATGTCAGCTTTGTTATAAGTAAAACATACAAGGGAAGCTTCTTTTTGTTTATAAATTTGTACATAATATGTAAAATAAGCTTTCCAGACCAGTGAATTTATTTGAGAAGAAACAGAATCAGAACAGCACTCGCCACTTTTACATGGCTTCACTTTTTACAGCTTCCAGCAGTGAACTTTTATCTGAAAATGTTGATATTTGGTTTGATTCTTTTAAGAGAGAATAAATCCAAGTAACTTTTTATATAATGGTATAGTCTTATAGTTGTTCTATTAGTTATTTTTAATTTTTTTCTTACTCTGGATAATTTATAAATTAAGGTATACCATAATATACATATATAAGACAAAGTATACCAAATGTAGTCATCAATTAGTAGCTGTAGGGATTGGTTCCAGAACCCCTATTCATGTCAAAATCCCAAATGCTCAAGTCCTTGATATTAAGTGGCATAATATTTCCATAATATTTGTGTACATCCTCCAACAAACTTTACATTCTTTCAGTTACTTAGACTATTTGACACAATGTAAATGTCACATAAATAGTTGTAATACTATTAGGGTTTTGGAGTAACTAAAAATAATAACATCTATACATATTCAGCAGAGGCATAGTGCTTTTGAGATTTTCATACATGAGTACTATATTTGAATCATTTTTACCCATTCTTCTCCCCTCTCCAACTCCTCCTATATTAATCCACTCTTCAAATTCATGGCTTCTTCAACTATTGTGACACAGATAGATAAATAGATACATAGATAGATAGATAGATAGATACATACATACATACATACATACTACATACAAGTTTCTAAGTACATTTAGTGTTGCCTATCAGGTGGTTTGTCCCTGAAGAACACTGAATCTCCCTCTCCCAGCAGCTGTTAATTGCCTGTAATTCTATTGCCTGTAGCTCTTCATCTAGTGATGAGGTCTTACCAAATTTCCCTCATCCGTATTGGCATGTCAACTGGTGTTGTCCAAAAGAAACGTGGAATGTCCTATTTCAAGCATTGAAAGTAAATAACAGGCAACATTAAGAAATTCAGACATGCTGTCTTTTCAAACTGGCAGAGAAATACAGACATTTCAAGACATGCACAAAGGCAGTTCAAGATCATTAAAGTCAACGCAGCAGAGTATAACTAAAGGAATACTACACACATTAGAGGAAGACAGACAGATTCAATCATGTGAGCAATGGAAAGAATTAAATGTTGTGAGGGGAATACATGAATGGATGACAGCTAAGAAGGAATCCATCATGTTGGGAAAAGCATCTCATTCATAATAGCTTCAAAAGATACCAAAGAATGTCTAGTCAAGAAGACCTCTACCACACAAATATTTCAGACACCAAAGAAAGAATTTGGAGAAAACCATGAAAGATGGAAAGATTTTTGTGCTCATGGATCAGCAGAATTAATACAGGGAAAAAATGGCTATGGTTATCAACAGATTCAATGAAATTTCCATCAGAATTCTAATGACTTTTTTTTCACAAAACTGGAAAATCAACCCTAAAATTCATGGAGAAACAGAAAGACCCTGTATATCCAGACCAATCATTTTTCTTTTTTTTTTTTTTAAGCAATATGGAATGCTTTGGCTTTATTCGCCTTCATTTCAAAGCAAATTTAAAACTAATATTTTAATGTAAGATACATAAAATACTGACAATTTTAAGGTTTTCTCAATTGTACTGTTCACAAACACCTGAAAGCTAAGTCATATTGTAAAACATATTCAAGATGTGATCATTAATAGATGTGTGAGGTTTTTTTTCCTTTTTTTTTTTTTTTGGTTTTTCGAGACAGGGTTTCTCTGTGTAGCTTTGCGCCTTTCCTGGAACTCACTTGGTAGCCCAGGCTGGCCTCGAACTCACAGAGATCCGCCTGGCTCTGCCTCCCGAGTGCTGGGATTAAAGGTGTGCGCCACGACCACCCGGCTTTTTTCTCATTTTTTTCCTTTCATTGAAAATAGATTTTTCTCATACAATATATCCCTCATTATGGTTTCCCCTCCCTCTACTCCTCTTTGTTCCTCTTCACCTCATGTCACCTCACCTCCAGATCCACTCCATTTCTGTCTCTCATTAGAAAAGAACAAGCCGGGCGGTGGTGGCTCACGCCTTTAATCCCAGCACTCGGGAGGCAGAGCCAGGCGGATCTCTGTGAGTTCGAGGCCAGCCTGGGCTACCAAGTGAGTTCCAGGAAAGGTGCAAAGCTACACAGAGAAACCCTGTCTCGAAAAACCAAAAAAAAAAAAAAAAAAAGAAAAGAAAAGAACAAGCTTCTAAGAGATAACAACCAAACATGATAGAATAAAATATAATAAGATAAAATAAAAACCATCACATCAAGGCTGGACAAGGTAAATGAACAGAAGGAAAAGAGCCCAAAGAGAAGGCACAATAATCAGAGACCCACTCATTCACACATTCAGGAATCCCATAATAATAATAAGATGAAAGCTATACTATATATGCAGAAGACCTGCTGCAGATCCTTGTGGTCCTTGTGCTCTCTGCTTCAGTCACTGTGAGTTTATATGAGCCTTGCTCATGTTGATTTAGAGGGCTTTGCTTTTTTTGTGTGTATCCTCCACCCCTTCAGGCTCTTACACTCTTTCTTCCTCCTCTTCTGTGGGGTTACGCAGGGTTCACTGAGCTTAAAGAGGAGGGATGATAGAGACATTCTATTTAGAGCTGTGTGTTCCAAAGACACTCTCTCCCTCTTTCTCCCTCCCTCCCTCCCTCCCTCCTTGCCTGCCTCTCTCTCTCTCTCTCTCTCTCTCTCTCTCTCTCTCTCTCTCTCCAAAATATTTGGCTGTGAGTTTCTGTACCCATATGCTGCAGGAGGAAGCTTCTCTGATGATGGTTGATATGTGAGTATAGCAGAATATCATTCGGAGTTATTTTACTCTTTATTTTTTTTTAGAGCAGTAATGTTTGGTTTTACCTTAGGTCTCTGGGCTCTCTAGTCTCGGGATTTGGGTTATGCAAGCAGTATTGGGTATAGGTTCCATCTCGTGAAGTGTGCATTAAGTAAAATCAGTTATTGGTTGGTTCCTCCCATAAGCTTTGTCCCATTGTTGCCCTAGCATACCTTGCAGCCAGGACAGATTGTAGGTCAAAGGTTTTAGTGGCTGGGTTGGTGTTTACATTTCTCTTTTGGTAGCCTGCAGTATACCTTCCCACACCAAAAAGACTAGAATGTAGGGGTGAAGGCTTCATGTAGGAGCTTGACATCTCTATGTTCAATGAGTTCTGTGGACATTGTCTTCAGTAATGGGGCCCCACTGTCAGTTTGCAGACAACAATCTTTGTCTTATTGTCAGGCTAGGTTACTTGGGAAATTCCATGGAATATCCTTGGCCAACAACTCAATTGAATGCAACCCAGTCCTGATAATGGAGGCCTCATTTGGTGACAAGAAACAGCTGAAGCAATTCTAAGCAAAAAAAAAAAAAAAGTAAACACATAGCCAAACAAATGCATAGACCAATGACCCAAAAGGAGCTGCAGACACCTAGTTTTTGATGAATATGTCAGAACACATATAGTAATGAAAAAAAAACCAGCAACAAATGGTGTAGAGACAGTAATACACACATACAAAAACCTGAAACTATTTTCATAATTACTTTCTATATCTCTCATCCTACCCTTAAAATCAATGCAAAAGTCTGAGTGTAATACTAGAAACTTTGAGACTTGAGTGTAATACTAGAAACTTTGAGACTTGTAGTGAGGAAAATGGGCAAAATACTTTAAGGCACAGGCATAGACAAATACTTTTTGAAAGTGACTCTATTTGGTGCAGGAAGTAATCCCCAAAATTGATAAGTAGGAGCATATGAAACAAGCAAACAAAAAGATTTGGACAGAAAAGAAGACAAACACCAAAATGAAGAGATAGCTTACAGGATGGAAAATTTCTTTTTTCAAATATATATCAGGTAGGGGATTGGGGTTTAAGGAGGAGAAAGCCAGCTCAGCAGTAGGAGACAGGTATTCATGTATTTACCTCTCTTTGCTCTTGATTATGGATGTGACTAGCTACCTCAAGCTCCTTCCATCGTGATGTCCTTGCTATGAAGGTCTAGAATCTATCTACATTTGAGAACTGAAATAAAACCCATTCTCTACCAAAAGGAAAAAAAACAATCCATGAATGTAAAAGGAATGGGAGTGTGAATACAATCCAAATACATTTAGATGCATGTAGGAAATAGAAGAATATCAAAAACAAGATAGATGCACAGGAAAACTTTTAGCATGATGAAACCAGCATCTAAGCAACAGAACAAAGTGCATTTGTCAAAGCCTGAAACAAACAAATAACTTTTTGCAAAAAAAAAAAAAAAAAAAAAAAAAAAAATTCATCAGATGCTCTATAGTAAGTTGTCTTAGTTAGGGTTTTATTGCTGTGAACAGACACCATGACCATGGCAACTCTTATAAAGGAAACATTTAATTGGGGTGGCTCACTTACACTTCAGAGGTTAATCCATTATCATCATGGCAGGAATCATGGCCATGGCGGCATGCAGGGAGACATGGTGCTGGAGAGGTAACTGAAAGTTCTACATCTGGATCTGAAGGCAGCAGGAAGAGTAAGTGATACTGGGCCAGGGTTGAGCATCTGAGACCTCAAAGTCCATCCCCTGTGACACACTTCCCCCAACAAGGCCACATCTACTCCCACAAGTCCTCACCTCCAATAATGTCATTCCCTATGAGTCTATGGATGTCATTTGCATTCAAACTACCACATAAGTTTACTATATAACCTTTGTGAAGGGTGCAGGGCAAAGCAGCTAATCTGAGAAACTTTGGAAATTGAATTTTATCTTTAAAATGTATGGCTAACAGCAAAAGGAGTTACATATAGACAGTGTACTGTAACTGTTTCTCAAACAGCTATGGGACAAAATCTTGAACAATTTAACAATATACTATAATTGAACACATAAGTACATAAATTATATATAATAGTCATGTTTCTCACTAGTAAGAAAAAGAAGTTACAGATAAACTAAGCAGAAGACTGCAATGAACATTGAAGATGTATCCCCAGTAGCAACAAGGCAATTTTGATGTCTACATTCCATTTCTTAATAACAGGGATGAGGGATTCTTGGATAAACAGCTGATTTTAGAACAGGCACAGAGAATATACAGGATGAGCTTGAAGAATTTTGTAGTGCCAGAAATTAAGCAGTTCTCAAAGAAACTAAAAGATGAGAACTAGCCAAAGAAAAGCAGGAACAAGACTGAAATAGCATCCAATACCTAAAACTAGAATAATGTAAGCAAGAAACACACACACACACACACACACACACACACACACACACACACACACACACACACATATACACACATGCACACACACATTTAGACTACAACTCCACTATGAAACAAATATGGAAATAATTATGGAAGTAAGTGAAAAACACCATGTCTGGCTCATTTGGCTCCCTTCCAATCTATTAGTGAGTCATAGAACTGATAGTTCTCCAAAAATGCTCAGTGTAGCTCAGTGATAGAGTGCATGCTTATCATGCAGGAGGCTATGGGTTTAATCCTCGGCAGTTCCTCCTTTTTTCTGTTGCTGGGATAAAATTCTCTAACAAAGGCAACTTAAGGGAGAAAGTGTTTATCTAGCTTACATTTCCAGGTTTCAGTTCGTCATGGCAGGGAAGTCACAGCAGTAGGAGCTTAAGAAAACTGACCATATTACATCCACAGCTGGAAGAAGAGAACAGTAAATTCATGCGAGCTACTCATCCTGCTTTCCCCACTTTTACACAGTTCAGGATCCCTGTCTAAGTAATGATGTTACTAAAAGTGCGTAGTCCTTCCCAACTCAACTAATGTAATCATTATAATACCCTAGACATGTCCATAGGCCCATCTTTCAGGTAATTCTAGATTTTTCTGAGTTGACAATTAACATTAACCATCACAACATCCCAAAGAGAATACACAAGGTGTATTTGCTTATAGCTTAATAAAGCAATGGAGTCAGGTGCTGCTATTGCATTTGGGTAGAGACTCTAAGGTAGACAAAAGAGTGAGAAAACTATATTGTCTGGGAAAGGGAGTACTTAGAAGCTGTAAGTGTGGGGGAGCTATGGCAGGTTAACTAGAATGAGATATCTTATGTTATTTATTTGTTAGGAATATGCATTTGGGTTTCTGTCGAAGGGTCTATTTGGAAAGGGCAACAAAAGTATGGAAGTTGTCAGTTATTAGCCAACAACTGGCTGATTTGGTTTGATTGTTACTGCAGCTATTGTGCAGCTTCTTGGGTGGTCATTATAGACAGCATCCAGACTTTCTACAAGTCTAATGGAGATATCAATTTGTCTTCCTGAGCTGGCTATTGTAGATCATGGGTTTGGTTCCTGAGCTGGGTACTACAATTTATGAGTCAGAGTTCTGTTTTTCTCAACCTCCATGCCTAGCCCATGTTGCATATCTATTTTTCGGCCCAGCCTGGTGTGACCATGCCATAGCCAACCTCAAGCCTTCACCCAGATTGTACATCCTATGTGCCATGTAAGTCTGGTGAATTCTGCAGATCCTAGCCTCCCTGTGCCATTCTCAACCTCTAGGTTTGGTTCTAGGGTCACACACACTGAGTGCCAGCCCAGCAGAGTGAAGCTGCTGGACACTAGCCTGCCAACACCATATCCAACCTCTAGACCTAACCTGTAATATATATTTGTGTACTGGCCTAGCCTGGTAAGTCCCTGAAACTTTGCCTGCCCACATCATTCTCAACTCTCAGGTTTAGCCACAGTCACACAGCCTGTACACTGGCCTAGCCTAGTGAGTGCCCAAGACCTTGGCCCATCCTCATCATCTTCATACTCCTCAGCATAGCTCAAGTAGCACAGACTGCATACCAGTCCAAGCAGATCCAATTGCTTGTCCCATTCATATACTTCCTTTCCTACCACTAAATTGGAATCACCCTCATTCCTCCAATCCAAAATCAACACTGAGTATCTAAAAGATTGTCCTACCAACTCCTTATACCTGATCTGAAATCAAACAAGCTTGGAGAACAACAAAAAAAACATAAACAAACTTCCACTCAACACAGCAGCCTCAGCTCTCACATCAGACACACAGCTGATGAAATAAAGCCAAATGCCCAGGTGTCATTGCAAAATCCCATACGACATGAAATTCTGAGATAGTGTTCCTCTACCCTAAATCCACTAGTCCTAAAGAAATGATCTCCAGTGGGAATTACCCAGATGAACCTCAGGACAAGGAATCTAAAATGACAATCATCAAAGAATGCAAAGATTTAAAGAATACAGGAAAAAAAACAGTTCCAGGAACTTGAAGATACCAATAAATGCCTGAGTGATGCAAGAAAGCACAAACAGAATGACAAAGACAATCCAGAATTTGAAAATTGAATTTAATTAGTAGAAAAATTGAAGAAAATGAAAGCTGAAATGAAAATGGAATTGAAATACCCAATAATCCAACTATAAAACTCAAACAAAGGCCTTACAGGTAGGATGAATCAAGTAGAAGAGAGAATATCAAGACTCAATGATAAAGTAGAACAATTACACCACAACAGCAAAAAGTATAAAAAAAAAGTTAAAAACACATGAAAGGAAGGAATATGCAGGAAGTGTGGGACACCATAAAAAGACCAAATCTTCGCATTATAGGCATAGATGGATAGATTCCCAGTTAAATGGCATAGATAAGATCCTCAACAGAATCATAGGAAAAATATCCCAAGATTAACAAAAGACATACTCATACAGATGCAAGAGGGACACAGAAATCCAAATAGAGCCACTTTACTTCTTGGTTTAGAGATAATCTTATTGCTTCAAATTCAGTTTTTCCCCCAAGTACTGGGATTGTAGCTGTGTCACACTATGTCTATTTAGAAATCTATTTTTATATATAATCTAGCAATTGTCAGCTTTCATATTTGTCTCTCACTGGACACAAATCACTGTACATATCAATAAATGACTCAATAAGTAAGTAGAAGGGACATATCTTCCTTACATAGAAACACATGCAGATATTGGACTAAATCTTCTGCTTAAGTGTATGTTGGACCTACAGTTTGCTCCTAGCCAATATATGTACAGAAATGGAAACATGGTCACTTTACGGCAGAGAAACTAGTTGAATACTATGCTGGCCGGATGATTAAGGTCAGCATCCCAGCAATAATTCACAGTAACATAGACTTTAATGTGAAGCAACAGGAATGATATCTTTCCTGGGATATGCCTCCTATACATCCACATATAATCATGAGGAAAACACCAGAAATCTCCAACTGAGGGCCATAAAATATCAAGCATGTGACAAACAAGAGAAGACTGAGAAACTGTCACCAGTGGGAGTAGACTAAAGAGACATGATAACTCAATGTAATGTGAAATCTTAGATGGTATATTGGAGCAGCAAAAAGACAGGATGTAAAGAAAGGAAGACAGAAAAGATCATGAAAAAGTGATTTTAAAAGAAGGAAAAGCCAAGAATATCTGAATAAAGCATGGAGTTAGCTACCCTGTTCATGTTAAATTTTTGTTTGGGTGACTATGAAGAACAAACAAAAGTTTCTGAACTATCATTATGACATTTCTATAAATCTGAGCACATTTCAAAATAAAGTTTATTAAAATATGTATCTCTTCAGTTACTTTTAAGTTGACATCTAAACTCGTTCAGCACAAGTTTAAAAATATATGCAAAGGTTATCATTTCCAGCATACTGCAAATATTGTTATTTTAAATTAAAACTGTCTTATCATTCTTTTAAGTATATTCAAAGGACTATAAATACCAAAACAATTTGAACCATGATCTTCAATTTAAAAAATACACAAACAAGTTCTTCTTTTAACTGTCAGAAATATAAAGTTATTCCTTTTTCCCTTTGAATTTATATTTCCAAATCACTTCCTACCCAATTTTATTCTATTGGAATATATTTGTATGCTGTAATGTTCAATTGCTTGCCCTAACATACTTCTCTGAAATGTGTATATAAATTGAATTCTTAAAATTACTGTGACCTTATGGCTTAAGTGTTAATTACATTTTAATCCAAAAGAAATTTTCCTCAGTAGTGCACACTTGATCAAAATGGAATATATTATAAAATTTGGTAATTAGCCAACATAAGTATAATTATTTATTGGAAACACATATCCCAAAGAGTAGATGAGAGGTTATTTTTTCCCCTGGAGGAGAGCTTTGGATACAACATTTCCAATTATCTGTTTGTTACCCAGAAGGCATAGCACAGCATTTTGATTGAAAGGTATCTTTCTTTTGTAAAGGAGATTGTTATATAAAGGAGGATTATGGGAGAATTCAGTTCTAGGCCTTGACTCCAAGTATCTTTTCATATAGAAAATAAAGAGAATAAGTATGGAACTTTAAAGAAATCTATAAAGCAATTCTTTCTAAACTATTCATGTCTATGTCCTAGTTGGCAGGACTTCACCTATCATCTCCAGAAGTACCAAATCCCCCAGTCTACCTCATACAGTCCTGGAAGTGCAAATTTTCTAGTTTGAAAGCCATCTCATAAAAACACTGAAAAGGCTGGGTGGTGGTGGTGTAAGCCTTTAATCCCAGCACTCAGGAGGCAGAGCCAGGAGGTTCTCCGTGAATTCAAGGCCAGCTTGGTCTACAGAGTGAGATCCAGGACAGGCAACAAAACTACCCGGAGAAACCCTGTCTCGAAAAATAAAAAACAAAAAACAAACAAACGAAACACTGAAAAGGGTTGGGGTTTGTATCATGGCCGTAGAAGAAATGCCATTTGTCAAACAGAAAATAATTTCACTTTCAGGGGCTAGAGAGATGCTCAGATGGTAAAGGACTTGTCACAGGAGCGTAGGGATCTAAGTATAATCCTCAGCACCCTTGGGGCAGGGGTGGGAGGTGGCAGGCATGGTGGCACATGCTTATAATTCTAATGCTAGGAGGTAGGAGCAGGAGATGCCGTGAAGTTCACTGGCCAGCTAGACTAGCTAATCTGTGAGGCACAGGCCCCAGCAACAGATTCCCCTGTGTGTGATCCAAGTACATTGTATACATATGTGATATTCTTAAATAAGTACACATTCCTTAAAAGGATGACAGCACCAGAAGAACAATGCCTGAGGTTGATCTCTGCTCTCCACATCAACACATACCCATGCACTTGCACCAGCACACATATGTACATCTACACACATACAAAGAGCATACAACTCCCCCACCCCAACACACAAAAGTTTTGTGCTTCAGGAGAATCTGAGCCATTGTTTTCCAGATGGATGACAGGAAAGAGGAAATGGAAAAGCATTTGAGGTAATGTAGTACTTTGCGGGAATATATGAGCTCCCTTTTCTTCCTGGGCAGGTTCTTATTCATCAGACAATGAGATCCATTAAGTAGTAATTGCCTCCCCAAGGAGCTATTTCCCTTTAGTATTCTAGTTCTCTAGGCATCAAGTAATTTTCATTCCAACAAGTTGAACCTATTCAGACAGAACAGAGCATATTATAAAACCATGGTCCCTCTGAGGCAACACAAAATAATAAGTCTAAAGCACCTTTTGTCTTTAAGTATTTGGAAAGACATTTTATCCTTAGCACTTTCCACAATGTACTTGTGTCCAAAATTAATGAAACCTTCGGAAGACAGACTTACTTAGATGAACACAAGAACAAAACTTTAGCCAGATACGGTGGTACTCACATGAAATCCCAGTATTCTGGAGGCAGAGGCAGGATAATCAGGAATTCAATGTTAATCTCACCTGCATAAAAATTCAAAGTTGGCCAGGGTTACACAAGACCCTCTCATTAAAAAAACAAAAGAAAGAAAAAGAAAAAAATGGGTCCATCAGAGAGCCTTTCATAGCCCAACGAATGATATCAATATTGTTTTGTGGACCTGAGCACTGAGCAAACCTGTACTGGACAGATTACCCTATTCATTTAACAGAGAATTGATTAAATACAAGGATACCTGCTGGGGGATGTCTTTCTATAGGCTGTGAATATATGTTATTCCCATTGGTTAATAAATAAGCTGCTTTGTTCAAGTCAGCTTCGAGGCAGACAGAAAATCCAAAGAGAGAGACAGGAAGGTAGAGTCTGGAGAGAGATGCCAGATGCCACCCAAGGAGAAGCAAGATGCCAACAGACTGGTAAAGCCACAGAAAACATAGCAAAACATACATTAATAGAAATGGGTTAAATTAAGATATAAGAGCTAGCTAGCAAGAAACTTAAACTATTGGCCTTACAATTTGTAAATAAGATAAAGCCTCTGTATGTTTCTGTATGTTTCATTGGGACCAAGCAGCTGAGGGACGCAGATGAGAGAGATTTGTCTGGATCATGGGACCAGGCAGAACTGGAGAAACCTTCCAACTACAGAAACCTTTTGGGATATAAAACACAAAGAGAGAGAGACAGAGACAGACACAGACACAGAGAGAGAACGAATAAGCTCATCTATGGTGGTATTTTATTTGTACTGAAATGTGATTTTAATTGTATGTTAATAAATAAAGTTGCCCGGGGGCCAGAGCTATTAGAGCCATAGCAAGAGCGTGGTGGTGGTGGTGGTGGTGGTGGTGGTGGTGGTGGTGGTGGCACACGCCTTTAATCCCAGCACTTGGTAGACAGAGCTAGGTAGATCTCTGTGTGTTCAAGGATACAGCCAGCATTGGAGACACACACCTTTAATCTCAATACCAACCATAGAAGACCTGGAAGTCTCTACAGACAGGCAGTGACAAGGCAGTCATGTGTTTGGGTTTACAACCAATGAGAAGGCAGAACAGAAAGACTATATAAAGACAAACACACAGGAAGTAAGTCCCTTTCAGAGAGCTCTCTTTGCTGAAGCAGGAAGGGTAAGGCTCTTAGTTCTGACCTCTTGGCTTTCTTCTCTGAATCAGCTCTGTGTTTCTTATTTAATAAGACAGTTGGTTACATCTACATTAGGCTGTGGGATGGTCTGTATGTCAAGTGTGTTGCTGATTGGCCAGTGGACAGGCAAGAAGTATAGGCAGGACAAGGAGGAGAATAAAGCTAGGAAGTGGAAGGCTGAGTCAGAGAGACACTGCCAGCCGCCACAATGACAAACAGCATGTAAAGATGCCGGTAAGCCACGAGCCATGTGGCAAGGTATAGATTAATGGAAATGGATTAATTTAAGCTGTAAGAACAGTTAGCAAGAAGCCTGCCATGGCCATACAGTTTGTAACCAATATAAGTCTCTGTGTTTACTTGGTCGAGTCTGAGCGGCTGTGGGACTGGCAGGTGAGAGAGATTTGTCCTGACTGTGGGCCAGGCAGGAAAACTCTAGCTACACTCATCCTTGTATCTTGTTCTCTTGTATCAAAGTTCTCTTACTTTGAAAGAACAACAAAGCAAAGTAGAAAATTTTTGAGATGGCATTTTCAAAACTCCTTCATCTCTCCTTTCTGAATCTTCCTCCAGAAGACTCACAAACCAAAATCAGAGTTATGGAGAAGAATAATCAGGTAAGTAGTTGAGTGGTAAGTGATCTGGGAAAAAAAATCAGTCCAAATAAATTGTTCTATCTCCTTTCAGGACGTGATGTTGTATGTAGGCTCCTGTGAAATAGGTCTCTACATGCTACAACTGATATTTAGTAATAGACATTTCTGTTGAAACCTTTGTAGAACAGAGAGGTGGAGTGGAGTCAAGGTGCCCCACAGCAGGTAAGGGAGACACACCATGCAGACACTGTGGGTGGTGGCCGAGGGGGCACGGCGGAAAGTCACTCACATCATGCAGATGCGGCACCCACTTGGAAAGTTTTATTATGTGGGGAAAGGAAGGAGAAGAAAGAGAAAACAGGCAGGGTCTGTGGAGAGGAGAAGAAAAAAAGGAAGAGAAAAGGTAAAAAAAGGAAGGGAGGAGGCACTACCTCATGGCGAGAGAGGAAGGAAGAGAGAAAGAAGGGGGAGGAGTTTTCTCTTAAAGAGGACTTTATGTAAGATGACGTTGTTAGGGCACTGGACAGGCCAGGGGTGGGTCTAAATGCTAATAGAAACAAAGAATAATCTTTGGAGAAGTCTACAAACTGGTTTCTTATAGTGTTATGGTTTGTGTATGAAGTATTCTCCACAAAAATTTGTATATTGAAGGCCTGGTCTTCAGCTGATATCTCTATTGAGAGGTGATTGAATCATGATATTGTTAATCTCATCAAATATTAATTCAGCTGAAGTCTATTAGGAAGTGGGGGCATGATGAAGGAAGTAGGTCAGTGTGAGTATGCACATGGCAAGCAGTTTTTCTTTGCGATGACCCCCTCTATGCATGAATGATGATGCTCTGCTTTCACACAGGCCCCAAAGCAATGGAGCCAGCTGGTCATGGGCGGAATCTTCTGAAACCATGAGGCAAAATAAACCTTTTCTCTATCTAAGCTCTTTGTCAGATCACAATGATGAAACCATACACATTTAGCCTACTATTTTATTTAGTGGCTTAGATCCATGCCCTGTTTCTGTTTACATGTTTTTTGTTTTTGTTTGTTTGTTTGTTTGTTTGTTTGTTTTACAAATTGAATAAATGTATCAGGCCTTCAAAATCTAAATTACTTACTTTCTTGCACCAAAGAAAAAGGTTTCCAGGTCCAGCTAAAGGTGCTAACTTGCAGACTTTCTAGATGACTCTGTAGGCAAGATAAAAAATACTTCTGTGCCCAGAGGTAACTTTTCTGTAGAGTTGCATTTACTTACGTAAGGAACTAAATGCATACAGAGAAACTCTGACTTCCAAGGATATATAAGCACCAAACAGTAGTATCTAATACAATTCCTATCTCACATGTCCATGAATTCAAATTCCTATAAGTAACTTCTTACACATATAGTTTGATTTGTATCTTTTCAGATGTTTTTGTATCCATACAAAATATGTTACACATATTTTTTTGAACTAGTTTACTTAGGAGATGATGGTAAGGTATGTCTGAAAGAAGTAAACAGTGGAAAAGGAGAAAAATATCACAGACTTTGTGGTTTTATACTGGTAATTGCAATGGGCAACTGAGAATCCACTGAAATCCACAGAAGTGATTATTATTATTATTATTATTATTATTATTATTATTACTCCTTTGTTACTGGCTAAAGGGTATTAACTTATCCTTACTTTAGGACTTCTTTCCAGAATGACTGAACAAGTTTCTAAGTGATACTGAAGGAAGCTGACACAGAAAAAATAGCTAGAGCAATAAACCAGATATTTAAAGAGAAATACTAGCAAGACATACTGAGATTGTCCAACAATAGCTGCAATTAAAATCAAGGGTAGGCCATGAAATTGTAGCTACAGGGAATAAACAATTTCCCATAAGCCTAAATGATACTCACACAGTTAATTGCTTATATGATCCTGATAAATCAAACCAAATGAAAAAACAGCAAACTGTGAAAGTGGTAAGGTATAAGCTACTCAGATAGCAATGTGTTCATTTGCTTACCCTTGAACAACAAACCTTTCAATTAACTCAGCAAGTTAATGCCTCAGTTTTAGAGGGCTCAGTCCATTGTGGTAGAAAGACATGGTGGGGCAGAAGGGCTCACACCACTGCCAGTCAGGAAGCAAAAAATGATGATGCTGACACCCCACTGTCTTTTTCCTTTCCCCCCTTTAATTACATCTGAGACCCCAGCCAATAGGATGGTTACACCAACATTCACAGGTAATTTTCAAACTAGTCTAGTTGACAATGAATGTTAATTATTACTGATATGTAAAAGGAAAGATGCAACATAGATTTTATGTATGTTAACGCAACTGGAACCTCACACACCAGTCCAAGAAAAGAGCAGAAGAAACTGAAATTTAGTAGAGGCCAGTTTGGGGATGTTATAGAATTGCCTGAGTTCAAAGATCCATTGAGATGAGCAGCATAAAGATAAGATGGGGGATTCTGACCCAGAGAAATAAGGCAGGGCATCAAAGACTTTTTGGCAGTTCCTCTTGAATCCTAAGAGAAATTTGTTCCTGCCATGGAAATCTGTGATTACTCCCTACTAACCACAGACCTTTGAAGGCAGGTGATTGTGTGATTATTTTGGAGGTAGGTGGTGCCTAAAGAAGGGGGTGTATGTCAAAGGACCTGAAATAAAAGTTTTTCAATAAAAGACTTAAGCAGATAAAATCACCTGAAGGTACAAATGACTCATTTTAAGGAAAGTATCACTTTGAAATCTTAGGCTGTGACAAAAATGAAAAGAGTACAACATGGATTTCAGTTCAGCTCCATGGGAGATTTGAAAATGATTTCTGCTCCAGCTGTCTTTAACGTCCAGAGACTCACAGAAGCAGACATGGGGTTTTGTTCCCTGAGGAGAAGTCCTGGAAATACACTTCTTTTTGTGCAAATAAAAGAGGGAATTGCAATACAAAACTTAGTTTGTTTCAGTTGTGTGCCAAATATGAAAGCTATTTGTGATCGACTGGTGAAGGTCCAGGTGAGTGTGAGATTAGGGAACTGGTTCTGTTGAGAGAAAAAAAAAAGGAATGAAAAGAAAAACCATTGGTTAGGGGTATAAACTGAGAACTGTATACTGTAGGCAGGCAGCTTTAAAGGAGGACTTTCAAGGGGTATTTTTAATATAGAAAAGATTTAAAATACAGACAAACCATTTGTAACGTTCATTTACAGTGGAATTGTGGCATTGGTATTTTTTTCTAGCTGATGGCATCAAGGTTGTCTTGGGAACAAAGAATCAAGAGCTTTGTGTATCCATTTCTCCTTTCAAATCTCAGCCATCAAAAAGAAACAAAAATATGTAAGTCAGAGATAAGAGAACTAACTCATTTTCAGGGGTCAGAAGATGGCTTGGTCATTAAAGCGTTTGTCGTGTAAACCTCAGGATCTAAGTTCAGATCTCCAACACCCATCCAAAAACCCTAGTGTGGCAGCTTACATCTGTAATCCTAGTATTACTGTGGTGAAGACGGATCATCAGAACTCACTGGCCACCCAGTCTACACACACACACACACACACACACACACACACACACACACACACACACACACGAGGGGTAGGGAGGCAATTCTGACACCTCAGGAAGAAGACAGATCTTTGAATATGTGTGTGTGTGTTTGTATGTGTGTGTGTGTGTGTGTGTGTGTGTGTATGTGTGTGTGTGTGTGTGTGTGTGTGTGTGTGAGAGAGAGAGAGAGAGAGAGAGACTGAAAGACTGAGAATAGTTACAAATAAAAATGGATGCTTGGCAAATAAGAGTATTAAAAGATTACATTGTTAAATCTGTAGTCTTTAATACAAACTAAAAGAATATCTGCTCCCTCTCAACCCCATAATTAAAAACAAGAAAAGATGTGATGTAGAAGCACAGCAGAAACAAAGAAACAATTAACAGGGGAATTGTCTTGTGGTCTCAATTACTGGCAAGGTGACCCAAGTGAGGTTCAGAGCAGAAATACATAATGACTCTTGTAAAAATAAGCCAAGCGTGTTACTCTAAAAGAACCATTGGAAATAAGAAAAATAGATTGAATAAGTGAAAATTAAATTGCATGATGGAGTTCAAGTGCAAATTACCATTTGTTTATTTATCAGTCTCTTTTCTAGGAAGGTCAGAGAACTTGATGTTGTATTAAAATACAATTCCTAGGCCTGGAACCTAGGATTGCTGCTTGCATAACAATCCTCTTTATTTGAAAAAGGCAGAACAGTACAGTTACAGGCTTCAGCATAATCAGTGCTTGTCTCACAAAAATCCCCAGCCTTCTAGAGGATTTTCCAGCCATTCTCCATGCTTTAATGCCTAGGGGAGGGAGGTTAAAGAAAAAAACCTCTTGTTTTCCTTAGGAAATGAGACTGACAAAATTTACTCCCTTGACTATCAATTCTGGGGTTCAGAGTATAGGTTTACAACTTTGTCTTGTTGGAGTACATGGGCGGGGAGAAGAAGAGAAAGGAGGTAAATGCTATTTATTTTTTTACTTTCAAGAATATAGTTGCCAGGTGTGGTAGCGCATGCCTTCGATCCCAGCACTCGAGAGCAGAGAAAGGAGGATCTCTGTGAGTTCGAAGCCAGCCTGGTCTACAGAGTGAGCTCCAGGAAAGGCACCAAAACTACACAGAGAAACCTTGTCTCAAAAAAGCAAAATATATATAGTTTATATGCTTATATAGTTGTATATATTATATATATTATACATACATATGCTGTGGGATATCTTTCGGTATGCTATGAATATTTGTTGCTATGATTGGATAATAAAGAAGCTGCTCTGGTCTATAGCAAATCAGTTTATAGCTAGTCAGGAAATCCAAGAGAGAGACAGGAAGAAGAGAAAGGCAGAGGCGGAGGAGACACTATCCTGTTGTCCAGGAAGCAGCATGTAATGGCACACAGGTAAACCATGGAACACGTGGCAACATATAGATTAATAGAAATGGGCTGAGTTTAGTTATAAGAGCTAGCTAGCAAAAAGACTGAGTCATAGGCCATGGCCATACAGTTTGTAAATAATATTAAGCCTTTGAGTGATTATTTTATAAGCAGCTATGGGACCTCGGGCCAGGCAGGACTGAAGAAACCTTCCAACTACACACACACACACACACACACACACACACACACACACACACATATATATGTATATATATATATAGTTAGTTAATTAGTTAGTTAGTTAGTTAGTTAGTCGTGATCAAAGCTCATATGAACTCACAAAGACTGAAGCAGCATGCACTGGGCCTGCAGAGGTCTATACTAGATTCTCTACATATATATTATGGCTTTCACTTTAGTATTTCCTTTTTTTTTTTTTTTTTTTTGGTTTTTCGAGACAGGGTTTCTCTGTGTAGCTTTGCGCCTTTCCTGGAGCTCACTTGGTAGCCCAGGCTGGCCTCAAACTCACAGAGATCCGCCTAGCTCTGCCTCCCGAGTGCTGGGATTAAAGGCGTGCGCCACCACCGCCCGGCCAAACTTTAGTATTTCTTATGTGACTCCTGAATGTGTGAACAAGTGGGTCTCTGATGCTGTGCCTTCTCTTGGGCTTTTTTCCTTCTGTTTATTTTGTCTAATTCTGATGTGTTAGTTTTTGTTATATCTTATTCTATTATATTGTATTACATTTTATTATTTCATAGAAGCCTGTTCGTTTTCTAATGAGAGACAGAAAGGAATTGGATCCAGAGAGAAGGGACGAGGGTGCTTAGAGGAATAGAGGGAGGAGAACCTCTAATCAGGATAGATTATGTGAGAAAAGAATCTATTTACAATAAAAGGAAAAAATATTTATTGAAAAAAGAGAATATAGTTAGTGGGTAGATTGGCAAGTTAATTGCTAGTTTCCACTGATTTCTTCTTTGGATTAAGTGTCTTCAAATGCCACACAAGTGTTAAATTAGAGATGATGTGGGATATAGTTTGCTTTCAACCTTGCATCCCACTCACACCAATAAGACCAAACACAGTGTTTAAAAAAAGAGAAAAAAAAAACTAGTCTTCCCATGACCTTGATGTAGTAAAAACCCTTTGAACAATAATGTCAGTTTCAACGTTTTTAAGTAGTTGTGACTTTGGGCACATCACTCAACCTCTCTTGGGTAAAATTTCATCAATAGAAAAAGTATTTTTTTTCTAGAGTTGCTAGAGTTGCATGTGATATAATGAGAAAACATGGGCTTTGGAGTTGTATAAACCTTGTTAGAAAAGATCAGGTTTGACAGTGACTAGCCACACCAATTTAGCAAATCAATAACCTGACTCTTGGAGGTTTTTCCTTGGATTTACCACCAAGAAAAATATTATCTGTTGTAGCAAACAATCTCAAAATTCAGTGATTTAATACAACAAAAGTTTACCATTTCTGATACAATCTGGTATAGTTTATACATTTATTGGGGTAGCTTGCCCCATTTGGGAGTCATATTTTAGATATCCTGCATATCGTATATTTATATTACAATTTGCAACAATAGCAAAATTATAGTTTTGAAGTAGCAACGAAAATAATTTGATGGTTGGGGGTCACCACAGCATGAGGAACTGTATTGAAGGGTCACAGCATTAGGAAGGTTGAGAACCAATTCTCTAAATCATGGGTTAGACACCCATAGAGCAAATCTAGCCAAGCTTTTCTGGTTTCAAGACAAGCTTTAATTTAGCTAAGGCAGGCCCAATGCTGGCTGAGGCAGAAGATGAGATCAAAGTTCTGATTTGACAGCTTCCATCTCAAGAGTGGCTTGGATTACAGGCTTCCGGGGCTGAAATAGGAAAGTACTAAATTTATGGCTAGTCTAGTGAGACCCGTTTTCAAAAAAATCAAGATTAGGAAAGTACTTCCCTAGCATGCATAAGACCCAGCACTGAGGAGGATAAAGAGGAGAAAAGAGTACAGACAGAAGAATAGAAATAGATTTTCTATGAATACAGTTTTAATTTTCAAAAATATTTGAGGACTCAGGGTGAAACTTAGTGATATAATACTTGCTTGGCATATGGAAGGTCTTTCATTCTTAGCAAGAAATGGATAAATGAATGAATGAAATTTTGACTTTTGAATCATGTAAATGTCTTTTGAAAAACTACTGTGCTATTCTGCCACTCGGCAAAATTCAAGGAGAAATTAGAGAACTGAGCAGCAATCCCTCTTTTAAACAGAGATTTGATGAACAGTCATTTCCAGATCTTTTCTCCTCATGGTAAGGGAAGAGCAGGGGCCGAGGAGATGACTCAGAGATGAAGCACTTGCATTGTTCAGGAATGAGAACGAGACTGTAGATTCTCAGGACACACAGAGAAAGCCAAGTGCGAGAGCTCAATGCTCAGGAGGCAGAGACAGGGACCCAAGAGCAAGATGACTAGCCAGACTAGCTGAACTGGTGAGCTCCGGGTTCAGTGAGACACCCTGACTTGCGTTATACATGCAAATACAGGTACACACACTCATGCATCTCATATACACATACATATGCAAAATTATTATAACTTTGAAAAGGTAAGAGCAAATTATTCTGGGAGTCCTTAGAGATGAAAATCCTTAAAGAAGCCAATAGGGTTTCTGCTGGTTATGGGAAGATCAGATCAAGTTCTGTTTCTCCCCTCACCTCATTATTGCAACTGACCCCTGAACATAGTAGGGACTTC
Organism: Peromyscus eremicus; assembly: GCF_949786415.1. NCBI lineage: Eukaryota > Metazoa > Chordata > Mammalia > Rodentia > Cricetidae > Peromyscus > Peromyscus eremicus. The sequence goes on along the minus strand of NC_081439.1, from coordinate 5,425,370 downwards.
AGTCAGTTAACTCCTAGAGTAGAGAGGGGAAACAAAAGCTATGTTAATAGTACCTTGAAATGATGCTTAATCAAAGGTTAATGGTGATTTTATTCCCTCACACCACAGGGAAAGTCTGAGTGGATGAGTGAACATCATTTAACTGTGATATTTATACCTGTGGGTGAAAAGTTGCACCAAAGCAACACAAAACAAAAAGGAGAAACAAAGTATTCAATAGAAAGAGAAGCAAGGGGACCATATAAACAGAGAGAACTGCAATGTGGCATGGTAAACTAATTCATGCAGTTTCAAATCAAATATATCTGGATGACAGAGGCTTGTAACCCCACTAAGTATCTTCATTTCTCTGAGCTTCTATTTCTCCATCACCAAAGGGAAGATAATATTATCCACTTTGTAGAGATTTTATGAGTTTCAGGAGATGAACTGTATAAACTGTTTGCAGAGGTCGCTGCACATGGCAGCCACTCAATACATGGTAGCTAGGCTGTTTTGTTTTGTTTTGAGTACACACTACATAATATCAGATTTTGAAGGAGCTGAATACATGCATCTCTGCACTCATAGCAACCAGGTACAGAGGCTGCACATAAAACCAGTCCTTTTATGTAGTGAAAAAACCATACTTGCTAGAGTTAACATTTACAAACATCTATTTTTCTTGGTAGTTGCTTCTTATTTACAGAGCAAGTGAAGGGGGAAATCAAAATCTCCACTTGAAGAGCTTCTAGGCAGCTAGGCAGCAACGTAAGACAGCATAATTACAAACCCGAGGAAACCACACCTGTACATAATCAAACAAAATCCTTTTCTCAAAGAGGCTTAAAGTGAAGGATCAAAAAGTGGCCTGGACTTGAATTCTAAGCTGTGCATTATATGTGTGTGCATGCCTACTCTTTTGTCACTTCCTATAATACCAGTGGCTAAACTAGTAATAAAATCTACAATGCAGTGAACACTATGTCAGGGCTGCATAATCATGGCTACTAGCTTATTTGGTGCTATCACATCCACATTAGGGCCATTTTACTCGTGAAGTTACAGAAGCACGGGGAGGTGAAGTAACACAGCTAGTAGAAATAAGCTGGATCCATTTCCCATGACAAAGGTTAGTGCACATGTTTACATACATAAATTAACACAGACTTAAGAAAGGTAAAGTGTAGACTCTACCCTGTAGAGGGCTTTTGGAGGGGGGTTGTTTTATTTTGTTTTGTTTTGTTGTAGTTGTAATTTTTCTGTCAAAGACGCTGTACCGAGACAGAGGTAAGAAAATAATGGTTCCAAACACGCTCTATACAGTGTCTGGAGCGTTTTACATCTGAATTCCCTCACTCAGCTTCCACGTGGTCAAAGAAAACTCAAAATGTCTATGGATATGCCATTCTGGACTACTCCTCAGGCCTTCAATAGTAGTTTTCAGGCTCATCAAGCCAGCTACACACTGTAGCTAATCAATGACAGTAGCCACAAATAGTATATATTCACGACTACTGTAGCTGCCTTTAACCCGCAGAGTAAGACCATTTACAGCAGATGGAAAACCAATCCTTGGTGCTCAACCTCAACTTTCACCCTGATTTCCCATCCTCAGCAGCCCCAGAGAAGTAATTTGCAGCTTAGTCTCTCACTGATCATCATCTGCACCAAAAAACTATTACCCACCATGTGCCTTCCTACTTAACTCAATGTGCGCTGAGCCCGATAACCAAGACTGCTGCGGAGTCACTCCAGCCTGGAGTTAATAGAGACTCAATTGCATTTCACCCTAGAGGGAGCTGCTTACAGGACAGCACTGAGATAATCAGCCAAGCAGCTTAGGCCTCTGCTGTGCTGCTGCTGCTGCTTGTGATGGTTGTTTCATGACCTGGGAAAACTCAAACAATACTTATTCAAAAATAAAAGTGCCAACTGAAATGCTAGGAAAACCATCTTCTCATTTTCTTAATGAATACTGGGCATAGCTAGTAACATTCTCCTAAGCTTGGTTTCATTTCCTCTTCTAACTCCTCTCCCAAATATTCTACATTTAATTTCTGTCTGAGGCTGAGAAATAACATAAATCAACAAGAGCTTTCTCAAGCTTATAGAGCCATGGTTTTATCTGTAATAGAAATTGCCTGTGATAATAGGGCTTAATTGATTGATCAAGAGTAGAATTTGATCAACAATTTTAAAGTCTTAAATTTGCCTTTTGACTAGCCAAGAAGTTTGGTTTTTTTAAAGAACTATTATGTAAACATTTTTGTCCCAGATATTATAATTTATACAGAATATATCTTAATCAATTACATACACAATTTGATATGTATTAAAGAGCCAAGTAAATAAGCCATTATGGATCCCAACTGCCAGCTACATATTTCTCTACAGTCTGGCCTTCAGCCTTGCTTAGGATCAAAGATTCTACACAAAAGGGCTGCTGATTGTGTGGAGGGAGCATGGATCTCCCCAAAAGAAGGAGGAAAGGTGTCAAAGTAAGTCCCTTATCTTTATCCAAGGAAAGAAAAAATAAAGGATGGATACGTTGGAGTCTACTAAGTGATGAAAACATCAAAATAGGGTTTGGACAGTTTTGTTGTTACACTGAATCTTAAAGATTCGCTTTAAAAGCTTCTGTGCTGGAGACTTTTTGCAAATAACTGGTGAAATGGGAGTTATTGGTTCATGAGACTGGTATCTCTGACATTATCAGTGGGTTTGTGGAGTCATATCTTAATGAGCCTCTTAGAAGTGGTGGAGCCCCTTAGAAGTAGAGCCCGAGAAGAAGTACGTGTTCTTGAATGGTAGTATTTGTTCTTGATCTCCTCCTTCCAATCCACTTCCCCAGCCTACTCCAGCACCTGCTTCTCACGGTGTCATGACTTTTCACAGCCTAAAAGCACAAAGCTAGCCAATCACACATTCAAACATCTGAAATCATGAGCCCCATATAATATTACCTTCTTTAAGTTGCTTTTCTCAAGTATCTTGCTACAGTTATGGATAGCTCACTAACATACTAATTAAACATTTTAAAGAAAATAGATGGACTTCATTTCTTTGGGATTTTTTTTTAGACAGTGTAATTTAAAAAAAAAAAAACAAGATAGCATCTCCAACAAAGGGTGCTGGTCAAATTGGATAGCTGCATGTAAAAGAATCTAAATAAATCCATACTTATCACCCCACACAAAACTCAACTCCAAATAGATCAAAGACCTCAACATAAAACCTGAACACTGAACTTGATAAAACAGGATAAAGTAGAGAATACCCTTGAACGAATTGGCACAAGAGATAACTTTCTGAACAGAAGACCCTTAGCATAGACACAAAGACCAACAATTAATCAATGTGACCTTATTAAACTGAAAAGCTTCTGCATGGCAAAGAACATGATCATTTGGATAAAGTAACAGCTTACAGAAATGGAAAGGATTTTTTTATCAACTACACATCCCTTAAAGGGCTAATTTCCAAAATGTATAAAGAACTGAAGAAACTAGACATCAAGAAACTAAACAACCCAATTAAATGATGAGATCTAAACAAAGAATTCTCAAAAGAGGAAACTCAAATGGCTGAGAAACAGTTAAAGAAATGTCCAACATCCTTATGTGTCAGAGAAATGCAAATCAAAACTACTGTGAGATTTCATCTTACACTTGATAAAATGGCTAAGATCTAAAAAAAAAAATGACAGCTCATGATGGTGAGGATGTGGAGTATGAGGACCACTCCTCCATTGCTGGTGGGAGTGCAAACTTGTACAGCTACTATGGAAATCAATATAGCAACTCCTCAGAAAGTTTGGAATCAATCTACCTCAAGATCCAGCTATACCACTCTTGGGCATGTATAGAAAGGATGCTTCTTCCTACCACAGAGACACTTACTCAACCATGTTCATTGCTGCTGTATTCATAATAGAGAGAAATTGGAAACAACGAAGATGTCTCCTACCAGATGAATGGATTGAGAAAATGTGGTAAATCTATACAATAAATATAATACAGACACAGAAAAGAAATATAGTATGCATTTGCTCATAAGTGGATATTAGCTATTAAACCAATAATAAATAAGCTACAATCCATAGAACCACAGAGGTTAGGTATTCAGTAAGGGACTGGGGTGGAGTAACTCTCATTAGGAAAGGAAAATAGAATAGATAGTTATGGATGGACTGGGGCCTGGATGAGAGGATAAATTGGGGAGTGGGGGAGAAGGGGATGAGGAAAGGAATATGGGGAGAGAAAGCTTAAATTAAGGGCCATTTGAGGGGTAGTATGGAAACCTAACAGAATAAAAGCTTCCTAAAATGTAAATTATATATGAAGAAGATCTATCTGAAATTGCCAAATAATGTAGAAAGAGCCCGAACTGACCATCTCTTGTCAACAAATGAGGCTTCCAGTACTGGGATTGGGTTACATCTAATTGAGTTATTGGCCAAAGGGGTCTCACAAGAATTCCACACACAACCCAGGCTGTTGCCAAGATTACAGGTTGCTCTCCACAAACTGACAGCAAGGTCCCCTTGCTGAAAACAACACCTACCCAACTCAATGAACATGGAGAAGTTGAATTTATGCCTAAATAGACCCTTCTCTCCTATGTTTCAATGTCTTTGGTACAGGAAAGTATTCTGTACACGACCTAAAGAGAAACATAAATACAAAGGCAGCCACAAAGCCTTTGATCTATAATGCTGTTCTACCTGCAAAATATGCTAGGGCAATGATGAGTCAAAGTTTGTGGGAGTAACCAACCACAGCAAGTCTTATAAAGGAAGATATTTAATTGGGTGGTTTACAGTTTCAGAGGTTTAGTCCATTATCATCATGGCAGGACATGGTAGCATGCAGGCAGACATGGTGTTAGAGAAAGGTGAGAGTGGAGAAGGTGCTACATCTTGATCCCACAAGTAACAGGAAGTGCACTGAGACATTAGGTGTGGCTTAAGCATATATGAGATCTGAAAGCCCACCCCCACAATGACACACTTCCTACAACAAGGCCATAACTACTCCAATAAAGCCACACCTCCTTATAGTACCAGTCCCTATGAGCTTATGGGAGCCAATTACATTAAAATCTCTAAAAGAATAACCCAGTGTGTATGTTATTATGAGGTGACATGTCAAGGAAATACAAATTAATACTGCTTTAAGATTCCCTATCACTGATATCAGAATGAAAATCAATGAGAAAACAAATGACAACTGCTGTTGGTGAGTATATTAGGTTTCTCTAGAAGAACAGAACTTATATAATGAATATTTAATATGTGTATACGTGTGTGTGTATTTATTAGAATGCATTACAAGCTGTGGTCCATCTAGTCCAATAACGGCTTCTTATCATCAGAAGGTTCAAGGATCCAGTAGCTGTTCAGGTCATGAGGCTGGATGTCTTAGCAGTTCTTCAGTATACACCAGAATCTTGGAGAATTAGGCTGTGCCAATAATTCCAGTGCCAAAATGGACTTGCTGGCAAGAACTAGAGCACACAGGCAAAGAGAGAGAGCAAGCTTCCTTCTTCCATGCCCTTTATATAAGCTGCCAGCAGAAGGTGTTGCCCAGATTAAAGGTGTAAGTTCCCACCTCAAAAGACTGAGATTAAAAGTGGGTCTTAAAAAAAAAGTGGGTCTTTCCACTTCTAATGATTTAATTAAGACAAAATCCCCCACAGGCATACCCAGCTGCTTGGATTTTAGTCAGTACCAGAAGTAGTCAAGTTGACAACCAAGAATAACCACCACAGTGAGACTGTGAGGAAAAGGGAACCCTGATTCACTGGTGGTAGGAATGTGTACAGGTATAGCCAATATAGAAGTTAGTGTGGATGTTTCTTTCAAAAACTAAAAATAGAGTATAGTAGAACATTATGTTAAGGTGTGTTACTTTTGTTTATGTTTCATTTGTTTACCTCTGTGAAGCTGTGTTACTGGGCCTGTCTAAAACACCTAATGGTCTTATAAAAAACTGAATGGCCAATAGTGAGGAAGAAGAGAGAAACAGGTGGGGCTGGAAGGCAGAGAGGATAAATAAAAGGAGAAATCTGGGAGAAGAGGAAGTAGCCAGAGAAAGAGAAGGACTCCAGGGGCCAGCTACCCAGCTACACAGCAAGCTACAGAGTAAGAGTAAGATTTACAGAAGTAAGAGAGTTGGAAAAGCCCAGAGACAAAAGGTAGACAGGATAAATTAAGTTTAGGAAAGCTGGCTAAAAAGTAACCCAAGTTAAGGCCAGGCATTCATAAGTAATAATAAGCCTCTGTGTGTGATTTATTTGGGAGCTGGGTGTCAGGACCCCGCAAAAGAGTAAAAAACAACAACTTACAACACTAGAGTTTCCAGGTTGCCCAGCTGTATGACTCCTTGGCATATACCCAAAGGACCTGCCATTCTACTGTACAGATACCTGCTCAGCCATGTTTATTGCTGCTCTATTCACCATAGCCAGGAAATGGGAACAACCTAGATGTCCATAAACTGATGAGTGGATAAAGAAAATGTGGTACATTTATACCATGGAATATTATTCAGTTTCTGAAAAAAAGGAAATTATTAAATTCACAGGTAAATACATGGAGCTAGAAACGATCACTCTGAATGAAGCAATCCAGATCCAGAAATTCAAATGTCACATGATTCCTCTCATACGCAGGTCCTAGCTTCTAAATATTAAAGGTGTATATTTAAGTTGGAATAAGTATTGGTAAAAGCCAGGAAATTAGAAAGGGAGTCCATGACACAAAAAAAGAAGAGAAGTTTTATGACACAGTGCAGGGAAAGTAATAGTACATATCCATATGTGAGCTATGAAGAAAACTGGGGAAATACTGAGAAGGCAAAAGGGTATGAAGAAAGGGGCAATGGAGAGGGGAAGGGGGAGCATCATGGTGGAATTGCATCTGAATTGCGTTTGTACATTTTCCTTACCATTTTAAGTACTGTATTTATTTAATATGTGCATCACATTACATATATAAAATTTTGAAAATATCTACGAGGCCAAGACCTCATAAGGGAGGCAGCAAGAATTTTTATGATAAGTATGTTCCTGCAGGAATCCAAGTAGGAGATCTTTTTGATACAATATTTTCTATCTTAATATTTTGACAAGGAATTCCTTGCTTATTGTAAAACAAGCAAGAAAATAATACATAGGAAAATAGGATTTAGTTTGTGGTTCTAACCCTTGCATTCAAAGATAACTACTGTTAATGTTATCTTGTATGCACCATTTCCCAACGTCTCCTTAAGCATCATACACACACATTGGAATTGCATTTATTTTTACAAGGACAATATCACAAGTATACACTCATTTATAAATTGTTTTATAAACTAACCAACATATCAAGGACAGCCTTTTCACCAATTCGCTTAAATTATCTCATTCTTTGAAGTAGATACTTGTCATATTATTAATGTACTATAGCTTTTAACTATCACTTTGTTGACACATTTTAAGTGTTTGAAATGTATTATAATTACCACTGGCTCCATGACTAATCCCATTAAAAAGCTTTAACTGTGTATACAGATTATGCAATTTTATTTTGCTAGCTTCTCTTGAAGGCCATAAGAGGTATTTATTCACACTGTTTTCCAACTTTAGGACTGCCACTTTATCCACTGTCGTAACCACACTGGACTGTGTTTGTTCTTTAAACTTTTCCAATATTCACATCTATTAATTTGCTAGGATGGTCATTTAAAAACTGTCACAAACTATGTTTTGGTGGCTAGAATCTGTCTGAGCTCAAGGAGTCAGCAGAGTTCATTCCTTCTGAAGAATACGACAGATAATCTGTTCCACATCCCTCTCCAAGCTCTCCAACGGTTTTTGCCTGCCTTTGGTTGAAGAAACTTGGCCTTATCAGGGCCTTCATTTTCAGATGGTATTTTCCTAGTCTGCATGTGCATCAAAAGTTCCCCTTTCTCAGTAAGAATTTATTAGACTGGGGACCTACCACTAATACCACTAATCCTCTGGTATCACATCATCTTAAATAATTATATTAAATTATCTAATTTCCAAATCTGATAACATTCTGATATATCAAGACTTAAACATTAATTTTTCATAGTACTGATATAATAGACAGTAGGCATGTGGTACACATGAAATACTAGTTTAATTGCTATTAAAATGGTATGCTCGTGTGCTAGGGCCCTCTAGAAAACAAAACTAAGAGAATATACTTGGTGTGTATGTATATACATTGCTTGTGTCCACCATATCTCTATACACAGGTACATATATCTCCTAGTAGATAGATATCAATATGTATATAGATATCTTTTCTACTTTGGGAAGGGGCAATTGGCTCATGCAATCAGGGAAACTGAGAAATCACCAGATTATCAACAATCGATAACCTGGGGACAAAAGAGATCCAATAGCATAGTTATATTTTCAGTTCTAATGACTGAGCATCCAAAGAACTTACTGTGTAAATGCTTCTAAAAGCATATTTATGACCCAAGAAGAGCTCATTCATCAGCTTCAGTCTGAAGGATGGAAATGACTTATATCCCCAGCTCAAGCAATTCTCCTGGTGAAATTCCCTCTTACTCAGCCTTTTCTTCTATTCAGATCTTCAGTTGAAAGGACAAGGCTCATTGCCCTATAGCAGTGATTCTCAACCTTCCTAATGCTGCAACCCTTTAACATAGTTCCTCATGTTGTGGTGACCCCTAACCATAAAACTATTTCATTGCTAATTCATAACTATAATTTTACCACTGTTATGAATCGTAATGTAAATATCTGTGTATTCTGATGGCCTTAGGTAACCCCTGTGAAAGAGTCCTTTGATTCCCCATTAAGGGGTCAAGACCCACAGGTTGAGAACCACAGCTCTAGAGGGACTAGTAAGCTTTACTCAGTCCACTGACTCAAATATTCATCTCAAGTAAAACATGTACGAAAGTACAAGCAGACAATATTTAGTCAAATGTCTGTGTTATGCAGTGAAGTGGAGACATAAAATTGATCACCGTAAGTGAGCAGTTTCACATCAACAGAAGTATGCACATTTGGTGTTATTGTTGATTCTTGGTTTCTTTTGTGGGCCAGTGGTGGTGCATGCCTTTAATCCCAGCACTCAGGAGGCAGAGGCAGGCGGATCTCTGTGAGTTCAAGGCCAGCCTGGGCAACAGAGTGAGTTCCAGGAAAGGCACCAAATCTACACAGAGAAACCCTGTCTCGAAAAACCAAAAAAAAAAAAAGGGAAAAAAAGTGAATTTCTTTCTCATATATGTCCTTTATTTTTATTTAAAATCCTGTTAAAAAATGTCTCTGCCTGTTTAATTAAAAGACAACATAGCAATTAATATACATGTAGAAACTAGACATAAACCACTCATAACTCAAAAGTATTCTTACCTTCAAAGATCACCTTTGAGTGATTTTTTCATTATGAAAACTCACTGTTGCATGTCAGAATCTATAATACATAATTTATATTGTGGTTTTTTTAAAAAAGATTTTTGTATATCAAATATTAAAATGTCATTTAACATCTTATCCTGAAATAAAAGAAAGAAAGGGTAGTTGGAAAAGAGGACATTTGCTGAAATAAACTTCAAGGGGAAAAGAAGCTCTCATATATTTGCTACATCTCTCTCCCCCTCTTTTCTTTCTACCTCTCTGGCTTTTGTCTTTCATACTGTTATGCTCCTCACTCCAGAAATGGTCCAGAGGAGTCAGAGATTAAATAACACAACAAAGCCACCAGACTCCTTCCATAGGGTATACACAATGGGAAGGAACCTAAAATACTGAAAAAACAGAAGTAGCGCACTGTCCTGGGCCTCTGGAAAGGTTAGAAATTTATGTAAACTGTGAGGATATGAAGCCGATTTTTTTTTTTTAGCTCAATTTGGCAAACATAGTTCAATACAAATGAGTGCTACATGTGCCAATTTGACTGGAGTTAGGTCCAGAGAATAAGGTTCTGAAAGTGTTTCATTAAAAAAATAAAAAGTCACTTTCAGTTAGGCCTGAAAGTCACCTTCATAGCAAAGGACCTCCCAAACATCCGGAAGCCAGGGTTGTGAAAGAAGGCTTTCCTTCAAGGGGCCCAGGTCACTTCCCTTGTGCCCTAAGTGGTTAGGCCTTAAAAAACATGGCTACAGAGCAGCTTCAGGCAGTTTTTATTAAGAAACGCAGTCCAGGGCACTGGGAAATGCTGGACTTGGCATTAGAGATCCTGGAAACTGGACAAGAGAAGACACTTTCTCATGTTTAACCTGCCCTGAGTAGTCAATCAGATTCAAGCCTTCTGCAGCTGACTGTAGCTAGAGTTTCGAAAAAACAAAAAAAGGTGATATATACAGTTATATAAAGAAATACATAATTTTAAAAAATAAAGTCTTTAAAGAGACAGTAAAGGTAGTATACAAAATAAGCCATGTAAAGATGGATATTACACAGAGAATCTGGATTGTGTTGTCTTTGGGATTTTTAACTGGGTGGATTGAGGGGGAGGCTGGGAGGTGGGAGGAGGGAGGACAGGGGAATCTGTGGCTGATATGTAAAATTAAATTAATTATAAAATAAAAATATTTAAAAAAAAAGAAATTACCAACCCCTTTTCCTTATTAAGAGTTGAAATCCTGATTGGGATTCTTGTTATGTCTATAATTTTGCTTAGATCTTTTGCTACCTGTGCTTTTTACAAATAAAGCACTACTTTATTCATAAGTTAGACTATATGTAACTTGCTAAGCTCCATAACTACCACACAGCAACCAATGTAATAGTAGATAGTAACTAATACTATTGTTAAAAATATTCACACTTCATCAAATATACATACTATTTTCCATTTCATAGTATTATAAAAAATGTTAGAAGTCCAAGGTCTTTAAAAGTAGTAAAAGAATATGCTAATGTTATAGATAACAAGAAAGCTGAAAATTAGAACTGGTCAAATCAATTAGCTCGTTATATGTAAGACCAGAATGAAAAGCATGGTTTCCTGGCAATTATTATTGCATCCACCTCCTATTTAACTTTTGGTCTGCCTTATTCCCTGAAAATGAATTCCCATGAGCACAGTTTTCTCATGACACCAAAATTGTTGCTGCTTCTCCTCACACCTCTTTGATTGGTTGAGATATGTTCACATATTCCCTGAGTTGGCCTTGAACTATGTAGCTAAAGATACAACGAACTTCTGATCCTCCTGCCATCATTTCCCAAGTGCTTGGTTTATAGGTATGCATAACGTCCACTTTTGTGCTGGGAATACCAGTGCACATTACCTGGTTTTATATAGTGCTAGAGATCAAACCCAGACTTCATGCATGCTAAACAACATGCCAGCCTCAAACTTTTTAAGGGCTCCTCCAAGGAAAAAGGATAAGGGGCTGGATGGGTAAAAGTGCCTGCTGTGCAAGACTGATGACCTGAGTTTGAGTCCACAAAACCCATATAAAATCAACATGGATGCACAAGTATCTGTAATCCTCCTAAAGTTCCTATAGGGAAATGGAAATTAGAGATGAGAAATTCCTGGAGGCTCATCAACCAGTTAGCCTGGTAGGGAAACACAAACACACACACACACACACACACACACACACACACACACACACACACACGAGAGAGAGAGAGAGAGAGAGAGAGAGAGAGAGAGAGAGAGAACAAAACAAAAACAAAAACAAAAAACAAAAAGACCTTCCTTGTCTCAAACAAGGACGAAGGCAAGGAGAGACCCCCAAGGTTGTCCTCTGATCACATGCACATGGTGGCACTGCAGTCTGAATAGACACACACACACACACACACACACACACACACACACACGATAAAACCAGCATATCTTCAACTCTCTCTCAATTCCTCCAAGTCCAATCCCCAAGTCTCATTTCCAGCTCTCTAGCAGACCTTCTGCTGTGCCTTCTCCTCACTCCCTGTCCCCGTTACAAGGGAATTAATTAAACAAATCCTGGTGGAACTCCAGTTTTCATCTATCTTCTGAAGCCCTACCACCACTCCAGCACATCCTCATCTCTTAGTCTCAGGTCCTGATACCCAGAAACACATTTTGTCTCAAAACCCCAGTGGCCACACCTATCAGGATCCCAGAAGATTTTCTGATGGGCAACACACAGCCACAACACTCTTCTAAGAACCAGAGAGGAAACAGAAGCCAAGGAACAAATCACCCACCTAACAAAGACAGGATCATATATCAGCACATAGAATTATAATCTTGCTGATTGCAGATGCCTAAACACCAACATAAAAACACAATAACAGCCAGGACAATATGTCTCAACTGGAGTCAAGCAACCCTATCACAGCAGGTGGCCCCTTAATATTCCAACATAGCTGAAGCACAAGAAAAAGACCTTAAAACAACCTTTATCAATATGACAGATCCTTAAAGAGGAAACAAATGAATCCCTTATAGAAATCTGTGAAAACACAAACAGTGGAAAGAAATGAATAAAACTGTTCAACTGTTCCAGAAAGTGGAAATAGAATCAACAAAGAAAATAAAAAATGATCAAAATCTGGAAGTGAAAATTTTAGGAACTCAAACAGAAACCACAGAGACAAGCTTTACCAACAGCATACAGGAGATGGAAGAGAGAAAGTTGGGCATAGAAGACATAATAGAAGAAAGAGATACAATGGTCAATGAAAATATTAAATCTAAAAAAAAAAAAAAAACTCCTGGCACAAAACATCCAGGAAATCTAGGACACTATGAAATGACCAAATCTGAGAATAATAGGAATAGAGGAAAGATAAGAAACCCAGGCCAAAGTAACAGAAAATATTATCAACAAAGTCATAGAAGAAAAATTTCCTAACCTAAAGAAGGAGATATCTATACAAGAAGCATACAGTACACCAAATAGACAAGATCAGAAAAGAAAGTCTCCTAGCACATAATAATCCAAACACTAAACATACAGAACAAAGAAAGAATATTAAAAGCTGCAAGAGAAAAAGGCCAAGTAACGTATAAAGGCAGGCCTATTATAATTATACCTGACTTCTGAAAACCAGAAGGGCCTAAACAAACTTGCTTCAGAGTCTAAGAGGCCAAAAATGCCAGCCCAGACCTACTATACACAGAAAAATTTTGATCACCATAGATGGAAAAAATGAGACATTCCATGACAAAAAACAAACTTAAGCAGTATCTATCTGCAAATCCAGCTCTACAGAAGGTATTTAGAGGGAAAACTCTAAAAGAAAGAGGTTAACTACATAGAAGAAAACATGAGGAATAAATAATCTCAGACCAGCAAAGTGAAAAGAAGGGAAGCACAAATACACACACACACAATAATAATAATGATAATAATAATAATAATAATAATAGGAATCAACAATCATTGGTCATTGATATCTCTCAACATCAAGCAAGAGTCCCAATTTCCTAATAAAAAGACACAGACTAACCAAATGGATGTGAAAACAGGATCCATCCTTCTGTTGCATCCAAGAAACACACTTTAACATCAAGGATAGATATCACTCAGGGTAAAAGGATGAAAAAAGATATTCCAAGCAAATGGACCTAAGAAACAAACTGGTATAGTCATTTTAATAACTGACAAAGTAGACTTCAAACAAAACCAATCAGAAGAGATAGGAAAAATACACCAAGGAAAGAAAAAATACACAAAGATGATGTTTCAATTGTTAACATTTATGTCCCAAACACAAGGGCACCCAACGTTGAAAAAAAAAAAACACTATTACAGCTTAAATCGCATATTGACCCTCACACACCTATAGTGAAAGATTTCAATACCCCACTCATGCCAGTAGACAGTTCATCCAGACAAAAACTAACAGAGAAATGAATGCTGGAGCTGACAGATATTATAAACCAAATAGGCCTAACAGACATTTGCATGATGTTTCAAACAAACACAAAAGAATATACCTTGTTCTCTATACTTATGGAACTTTCTCCAAAATTGACCACATACTCAAATACAAAGCAAGTCTCAACATTCCAGTGTCCTTGTTACAGGAGGGTATTCTCCATGCTATCAAAAGAGAAACATAAGCACCAAGGCAGTCACAAACCACTTATCTACAAACTACCTGCAAGACATGCTAGGGCAATGGTGGCACAAAGATTGTGGCAATGACCAACCAATCACTGATCTGAGCACTCCACAAGTTGGAACCCATACACAACACTGCTTCAGTCACCAAAAACTTGAGACTAGATAGGTCAATGACCTAGGGAAATACCAAATAATACTGGTTCAAACAAAAATAAATGAAAAAAATGTAAAGATAAAAATGACTCCTAATGATATTCTGCTATACTCATAGATTAGTGACTTGTTTACCCATCATCAGAGAAGATGGCAACAAATATAGAGATCCATAGCCAGACATTATCCAGAGGATGAGAGACTTTGGAACACTCATCTCAAAATGGGTTGTGTCCATCAAATTACCCCCATCACAGCTCAGGAACTCTCCCACCCCTGAAAAGGAGGCCAAAAGAATATAAGAATATAAGAGCCAGACAGGATGAAGGACACCAAAAACCAGGGGCCTCTAAAACAACATAAGCAAATCTCATATGAACTCACAGAAACTGAAGCAGCATGCACAAAACCTGTATGTATCTGCACCAGGTCCTCTGCACTTATATGATGGCTTCCAATGTAGCGTTTTTTTATGGGATTCCCGAGAATGCAAACTAGTGATCTCTGACTTTTGTGCCTTCTCTTTGACTATTTTCCTTCTGTTGAACTGTCTTTTCTGACTTTGAAGTGATCATTTTTGTTTTGTCTTATTATATTTTATTTTGTTATATTTTCTAATGATGATTGAATGAATGAATGAATGAATGAAAATCCTAGCCAGTATGGTAAAAGTTAACAATGGAACTGTCATTTATACCTGCTGGAGAGAGAAAATCAATTTTTCTCCAATGCAAGGACAATGATATATCAACTACTCCAGGGCAGATCTCATGTTCAGGAGTACATGACCAACAAATAATGGACTCCACAGTTTTTCCTGTATGTGATTTTGTTTGTTCATAGTTTGGTATTTTGTTGTTGTTTTGTTTTTCTCAGTGGTACTGTACTTTGTTTTATAAATTATTGACGCTTTGTTGTTTTATTAGGTTTTGTCTTGTTTTTTAGGGAAGAACTTAAAAGTTGGGTGGGTAGGGTGTAGGCAAGGATCTGGACAAATTTTAGGGAGGGGAAGAATATGATCAAAATATATTTCAATTTAAAAATGATTTTAAATAATAAAAATTATTTTAAAAGATGATCAAACAAGGTTTGCTTGTCTTAATCTCAATACTTTTACTTCTGTTGGCCATTCCATCAATTATACTAGTTTCCTGCTCCAGTTCTCTATGTCTTCCCATCACTTGTGTCCTCCCATTTCTGTTACAATATGCATGTATCTGGTAACAGGATTGCTCATCTTCATTGATTTTCCTATAATTTGTAGATGTAACCATCTTGTTAAATAAGAAACACAGAGCCAATGCAGAGATGAAAGCCCAAGAGGTCAGAGCAAAAGCTAAGAGCTAAAAACCTTACCCTTCACTGCCACTGCTGTCCTCCTCAGCAAGAGACCTACATCCTGTGTGTTTGTCCTTTTTATTGACTTTCTATTCTGCCTTCTCATTGGTTGTAAACCCAACCACAAGACCTCCTCATCACTGCCTGTCTGTACAGACCTCCAGGTCTTCTATGGTTGGTATTGAGATTAAAGGCGTGTGTCTCCATGCTGGCTGTATCCTTGAACACACAGAGATTTGACTAGCTCTGCCTCCCAAGTGCTGGGATTAAAGGCATGCACCACTACTGCCCAGCTTCTGCTATGGCTTGCTATTAGCTCTGACCCCCAGGCAACTTTATTTATTAACATACAAATAAAATCACATTTCAGTACAAATACAGTACAAAAAAAATAATAATAATTGCTTAAATTATTTTTCCCCAAGGCAGCACAGTAACCAGTATCCTATGAAGGAAGGAAAAACATCTCTTTCACTCTCTCTCTGATTAGTTTTTCCTATTCTGTGGAAAAAAATCTAATCAGAGGCTTTCTCTTGATACCTTGCTTCTCCATTAAGTTCCCCAAATAGAATGCATATAAATATAGAGATTTCACAGGACTGTCTGCATAAAGAAATGATAGAATATTATTACTAAAGTTTGAAGGTATCATAAGTTTCCACTTCCTTATGTTGTAGAAAACCTGAGGCCCAGAATGGTTCAATGACAGTCTTTTAGATCCAGGAATGACATGGTGAAATTGACTAGATCAGATACTAGGAGAACTAGCAAATAAGCTATTGATGTTTGATGTTTCAGAAATATCTACATTAGTTGTTTCTTTTTTAGATGTAAATAAAGAAACAAGTGTTTTTATGCAGTGCTAGATATCAAACTTCATGTGTGCTAGGCAAGCACTGGCAGTGACAACAGAAAAGTATAAGAGCTCTTCCTCTCCAAAAGAAATAAAATAAATTTTGGGAGGTGTTGTCAGTTTTGTTTATTTATTGTATTGCCTTGCTCTGAGTTTTCAATATACTAGAAAGGAAATACAAGGGCAGCACATCCCTAGAAGGACGCTCTGGATAGGAAGTTTTCCAGTGGTTATAGTGTGCATTTGCTGAGCTCTCAGAGGAAAAAGACATGCTCTTGCATGGACCAGATCATCACCAAAGAGTATGAGTTTCCTTTTGAGTTCAGGGACTGAAGCAGCAAGCTTCAGGGCCTACATGGGTCTACACCAGATCTTCTGCTATATGTATATATAATAGCTATTAGCTTAGTATTTGTATGGGACTCCTGACTGTGAGAATGAGTGGGTCTCTGACTCTTGTGCCTGTTCTTGGGACTCTATTTCTCCTGTTAAGTTGCTGTGTCCAACTTTAATATGATAGTTTTTGCTTCATCTTATTATATTTTGTTTTGTCATGTTTTGTTGTTATCTCTTAGAAGCCTGTTACTTTCTAATGAGAGACAGGAGAGGAGTGGATCCAGAGGGCAGGGGAGGTGAGGAGAAACTAGGAGGAATAGAGAGAGAGGAAACTGTAATCAGGATAAATTGTATGAGGAAATAATCTATTTTCAATTAACAAAAAAGAAAATTAATGGTATAGTCGATACCAGGCTCTATGCTACACACACACACACACACACACACACACACACACACACACACCACTGACTTTTTATTTCTTGTCATTATATTTATCTATTTGACACTATTAGAAGTAGTGAGAATTTGCAGAGCAGTTCTGGGACAAGGACCTACGTGTCATATATGATAGAGTCTTAAGGGTAGACACTAGATGAAGAGAGTGATTATTTCACTGAACTAGTTATGTGAGCGAGTTGTGAGGAAAAACAGTCTTGAATGTCTTAACCGAATATAGGACAATGGATATTAAAGGACTAAAGTATACATGCTCCGTAGTAAAGTCATTCAGAGAAATCTTAAAATTGTTTGGCTTTTGTTTTCTAAGTTTTTTGTTTTCTGAGCAAAACCAAAAGCCAAACAATTATAAGGGTCTCACTATGTAGGCTTGGCTTGCCTGCAACTCACTATGTAGACCAAGCTGGCCTCAGAGACCTTCCTGAAATTAAAGCATGTGCCACAACACCTGGCATTGGTTTGGCTTTTTAAACTGCCAACTCAGCCACAGAGAAAATTTTCCTCCTGGTCAGCTTTGTAGAATATCAGTTCTGCCAAGTTAAAGGTTATTATAAATTTGTGATTTATTCAGAAGAGGTTTTAAAGATCATAATGATTTTTCAGTTTCAAGAGTTATGGCTTTATGGGAGATATCATGGAGATTGTTAGATCTTAACTTTGTACAGTCCATTCCCCTGATGGCCTTCCCATCTATTGACTATTTCTGAGGTCTTACAGCACCTTGCTTCATGAAGGAGTAACAGCATATGACCCATAGCTTTATAGGGCCTCAAAACATTTTTTATCCACCAGTACTCATTGGTAATAGCTTTGAGAACTGAGCCACATTGATGTATCACCCAGGTATTTTCTGAGGACAACTGTTACTAGCCATGATATCTAGGTATTTTGCTGACTTCTTAGAGGGTAGCCTTCTTCTAACTCTGGGATTTATTATGACTTTGGACTTTTGCCCATATGACTCTGGATCTCTCTCACATATTTCTGGGATTAATGAAAGATGAGAGTGGTATAGGAACTATCCTACTTAACAAACACACAAAGTATCATTAACCCTTTCCACAGAAATTAAAATATTTCTCATTTATTGATCTATAGCTCACATTTCAAAATCAATTAAGAAAACTGGATCTTACATTAAAGAACAGAACCTTAGATAATGGTTAAAATAAACCTCAAAAGAAGAGCTTGAAATAAAGGTTTTATACAAGTAGTTATTCAGGATGTTAACTCAGACAATAGGAGTAAGGAAATGAAGAAATACAAAGGAAAGCAAATAAAACAAATCTGCACTAGTAAGTGGATCATTGCTACTGGTGACTGGTGACTTGAAAGAAATCTCACATCTGTTCACCTAGGAGCATGATTCACCTAGGAAGCTTTGATCCATCAGCTCCCATGCAGCATTGGCCAATGGCTACCCACACAAAGTCTCAGAAATGTTTAAGGTAGTTTTGCTAAACCTAGGCTGGCCTCAAATTTGCAATCCTCCAATTTTTGCCCTCTAGGTACTAGAATTTCAGGCTTTTTCCACTATGCCCAGCTTATCCATGAGGTCATTAATTTCCCCATACTCTGAACTAATCATGTGTATGATTGGTTCACAGGAAGCCTAGAGCAAGAGGAAGGATCTATAAGATATAGACTAGAGGTAAGAGGCTATCTCATAGTACCTAAGTGAAATAAAACAAGTTATTTAGAAACTGTTTACAACAAGGATACTGAATTACAAGATGAATACAGAACTACAAGCAGGAGTTTAATGTGCTTCTGATACTGCACACAACAATGTCAGTTCCTGATAAACATCAGTTGTCATGAGTCAAATTATATTGAGCCACCATGAAAATTCACATATGCTAAAGTCTTAACCCTAGTACCTTAGACTGTGACATAATCAGGAAAAAAATAGTCACTGCAGATGTTATTAGTTAAGTAAATCTTAACTTGCTTAAATTGGAGTAGGGTGACTGGCTGGTATCCTTACATAACAAATGGAAGGTGGTAACAAAATAGCTCAGTTGCTAAAATACTAGTCACCCAAGGATGAAAGCATGGGTTTTATCCCCAGAACACATGTAAAAAGCCAGATACAGTGGCAAACATATGTAAAAAAAGTAACTAATGAAGCAGAGACAGGAAGATTCCTGAAGCTTGCTTCCCAGTCAGACTAACCACTTCAGTGAGCTACATGTTTAGTGAGAGATCTTGACTCAGAAGATAAGGTGGAGAGCAATTGAGGAAGACACTCACTGCCAACCTCTGCATTGCATATGCAAGTGAGCAGACACAAATAAATACATGCACTCAAAAACTGATCCATGTACATATATACACATTGGAAGACTAGAGTTATGCTGTCACAAGTAAAGTAACTACTGTTAGTCAGGAAGGAGGTCTAAAGCATTTTCTCTAGTATTTTTCAAAGAGATGGTAACACTGTCAATTCTTTGATATTTACCAGCCTCTAAAATCATAAGAGTAATTTTCTGTTATTTAAAACACCTAGTCTAATTTGTTATATAGCCATGAGAAATGAATAGGCCTGTCCTTTATTGGATCACACATTATGTCTATAGCCGATAGTTCTATTCTCACTCCAAGACAAGAAACCTGATCTACAGTGAAGCAAATAACATATGATGGTATCTACACGTCAGTGAGTACAAATCCAAAAGAATTTTCTTTTGGTCGAACATTCTCCAGAAAATTAAAAAATAAAAACAAAAAACAAAACACCCATAATGCAGGCAAAACCATGCCTTGGATATAGGTCAACTCAAGCAGCTCAGTTTATGAGCCATTTCCACAGCAAAACCTTAGCATATGGTAGAACAGATCAACTAAGAGACACAATGGTTAAGCACAGTGGCAAATGCCTATAATCCCTGCATACTGGAGACACAAGGGTCTTAGGATGAGTTCAAAGTTAGCCTGAGCTATATAGTGAATTGGACTCCAGACTGAAATCCAGACACATCTATCTCAAAACAAAAATAAACAAAAAAGTGACAAAATATCCTTTTCACATACACGCACACACACACACACACACACACACACATACATACACACATATACACACGCAAGCGTGAAATCAGTTGCTCTTTAGTGTGAAATAAATATCAAAATAAAACCTGTGCTTAGAAAAGTTAGCACATTGACCTGTTATTTTAAAATAGGATAGAAGCCGAGCGGTGGTGGCACATGCCTTTAATCCCAGCACTGGGGAGGCAAAGCCAGGCAGATCTCTTGAGTTTGAGGCCAGCCTAGTCTACAGAGTGAGATCCAGGACAGGCACCAAAACTAAACAGAGAAACCTTGTCTTGAAAAGCCAAAAAAATAAATAAAAATTAAATTAAAATAGGATAGAAGTATTTAATATCTACCAATGTTAAAGAAAAGACAGAGTAAGGAATACTAACAAAGGAGGGCGATCAGAGCTAAGTCATCAATATCTATCTATTATACCTTTATATAAAAACACCAATGAGCAGAAGGCAGGTCTATTCATCACAGTAAATTCAAAAGTCAACCTTTAGAGATCTTGTGAATCTACACTCTTATTTCAGCCTAATGGCTCCACTAGTATTTTCCATCTACTCAGCAAATGGGTTAATATACTTTCTCCTCTTAGATACTATGCACAAAACTGACATGACTTTGAGCTTTAGTTCATTTTATCTGACAGTGACATCTTCCTATAATCTTAATTCATAAGATGCCAACCTACCCCAGCACCAATGCCCAACTGAGCAAATGAAAATTCCACCAAAAGACCTCCTCTTGCAATGTCTTTCAAAGTCTTTCCATACAAATTACTGGAATCAAAGAAAATACTAAGGTGCATGCAAACCCAAAATATGGCGAAGCAGAAAGTAAGAGACATAAAATGAATCCCAACTATACAAAGGAGAGGGGAACAGATTTGGAGGGATATAGAGAGAAGAAAATCCACTTATTTTTATGGTTGATGGTAGATGTGGCGAGAAAGATTGAGAGACATTTAAAAAGAAAGTGTAGCAGATAGTCTAGAATATGACTAGTTGGTAGCTTTTGAAATTCAAGAAGGATTCCCCACAAGCTTAACTTTTTCAGATTTCCACTTTGAATGACTACTACAGGCCACAGGAAAATATCATAAGAACTCAGCTGGTTATGGCAATGCCACTACCTGAAGGGATCAAGGAATTCCTTCAGAGGAAGCCAAATTCCAAGGAGCTTTTTAGATGTAATGTTATTATTAAATAAGAAACACAGAGCCAAATGCAGAGTTAAAATCCACAGAGGTCAGAACAGTAGCTAAGCGCAGAGACTAAAACGGTTTCTTACCCCTCGCTGCCATTGCAGTCCTTCCCCTCAGAAAGAGACCTACTTCCTGTGTATCTGTCTTTTTATTGACTTTCTGTTCTGCCTTCTCATTGGTTGTAAACCCAACCACATGACCTCCTCATCACTGCCTGTTTGTACAGACCTCCAGGTCTTCTATGGTTGGTATTGAGATTAAAGGCGTGTGTCTCCATGCTGGTGGTGTCCTTGAACACACAGAGATCTGCCTGTCATATGATCGGGATTAAGGGCATGTGCTACCACTGCCAAACTTCTGCTATGGCTTACTATTAACTCTGACCCCCAGGCAACTTTATTTATTAGCATACAAATAAAATCACATTTCAGCACAAATAAAATATCACCGTATTTCCCCCTTTCTATTTTAATAAAAAGAAAAAAGGAAAAAGGTTGTAACTAACATAAGAAAAACTATATACAAAAGTACATTAACTATATACCATATATACAAGCAATAAATACCTAAACAATGTCTATTCCATTTGCATTTGACAAATTCAGAGAAAATAATTCCATTACCTATCCTATTTTGGTAAGTCCAAAATGTACCTGATTCACTTTCTATCTTAACTTATATTACTAACAGAACTATCTTATAACATCTTTCAGATTTATACACTTACACCTCTTTAGTGAGTTTCTTTTCTGAAATTCTTAACAAGGAAAACTATAACTATAACTATCTAATCTTCAGCTATAACTAACTAATCTTCAACTCCCTCAGAGACCCAAGAAGGAAATAGTATTAGCTAACAAAAATAAAAACAGGAAGTGCATGCAAGCAGCTTCCAAAAAATTTGTGAGTTGACAGAAACAGCCAGCTGCCTGAACAGTAACCTGAGGTTTCTATGAAGTGTTGGGGCATCATCTTCAGCCTATATGCTTAGTGAAGCAGGATGTACACAAGGTCAACAGTTCAACCTCACATTTGGTGAGAGCAGTCCATGTACCAGAAACACCTGAATTCTACTAGTGTCCTGTCATGATTCAGGATTTTAAATTCTGGAAATTGTTGATTTTTTTTTATTTTTTTAATTCAGCTGTCCATTCTTCTTGGCTTGTGTGTGTGGCTTCATCTTGGCATCCCGTTCTTCTCCACATCCCTTTCTTCTCAGCTTGTGGGGGTGGCTTCAACTCTTTTATTAAATGCCAGTATACCATTGAGAGGTTAGACTCTGTCAGCTTAGTTACTCTTTCAAGAATAAGTGTTTCAGCTGCTGTTCCAGTGCACATCAGAAGCCATCAGTCCACTGCTTGTTCAGCTGCCTTCGAAGAAAATGGCACTGTACCTTTTCCGGATTGCAAAGGCCACTTCAGGGATGGTGTCATAATGTCCTGGCCTCAGAAGATGCCTTTTGTTAAAGCCACAACCACACTTGTCTTGGCAAGAATCAGTAGTCCTTTCTTTCATGTCCTGTCTGTCCATTTTGTCCTGTTTGTCAGCAGTCGATTCAAGGATATTTTGTTGTCAAGTGGCTAACTTTTGCCACAATGAAAGTTAACTCCATATGCAGTTTCTTCAATGCCCATATTTTCTCTGAAGTAGATTGGTACTGCCAGGAGCCAACATGTCTCATAGTCATAACAAAAAAAATTTTTCTAAGTTATAAAAACATTTTAAATGCCATATTCTGTAGATCTCTGAAGAGTTTGAAGATGACCTGTCTATCTAAAATATATCTGCTCAATCTTGAAAACATACCTAATATGACTACAAGTTCGATTGTAATGTCTAACTACTAACCTTCATTTCTTTATATCCTAATAGTTGGTAATAATAACATTCAAGAATCAGCAAATTGCATTACATTGATAAATGAACGGTATAAGTACAATATCTTGAACAAGATTAGAAATACATGTATAGCATTTTCTAACAATATCAATCTCAATATATATAATTTGTATACAATATACAAAAATCCAATCCAGTGTAAAGTATTTAAAACTAGTTATTGTCTTTTAAAAGTAGATTCAATAATCTATTTTTATCTATATCATATCTATATCTTCTCTTTATTTTTCTGAGTAGATTCAATAATCTACCCTTTATTCTATCATTTCTATGTATCTTTTTTTAAACAAGAACCTTAAATCTAATCTCCTTTTCTTAGCCCTTTTCCTAACCCTTAACAACAACTTGTAAGCAACCTTCCTAAACAAAGAAAATTATCCCAGACCCAAAACCCATTAGAAGACCAAAAAAAAACCCCACCCCACACCACTTCTTTGGGAATGTGGGCATCATATTCTATAAATTGCTTCCTACTGGATATGGGTGAAGGTATCTTTATTCTGAAAAGAAAAATTCGGGGTTAATTGTCAAATTCTAGGAAAGGTAACTATATCCTTTGTTGTCCAGTCTGTGTATAATGCCGAAGTTCAGGGTTTATCTCCAGTCCTTATTCAAGGAGTCTTTGAAACTGGATCATCTCAGCTAGCCATCTCAAAATTGCTCTGAGCAGTTTGTAGTCCAAAGCTGATCTGTAGATGATGTTTGTCAGCTTAGTGATATTATTATTATTGTCCACATGGAATTGTTGTTGTTGTAGGGCCCCATCTTCTTCCTGGAGACTTCAGTTGATATTAGGCCTGGCCATGATTTCCTGCAGAAAACTGATAAAGACTTGAACACAAAGACATGTATAGGCAGCTAATTGAAGCCTTTTTTCTAGAATTAGTTAGTATTCTATATGACCATTAATATCTTAACAAAGTTTAAAGTATATATATTAATCTTGTAAATTTTGATATAAAATTCATATTTTAAGAAAAATTTAAAGAATCAGAATAGAATCAAAGAATTAAGATTAGTAGTAATAGAATAGCCCCTTAATTAATTTGGTTTTTCTCCTGTCCCATATCAGAAGATGGCTCTTTCTTCTGGCATGATACAGGGAGTTTGCATTTTCCTTTTAACAACATGCTTGAGTTTAAAGAAGGGGAGAGTCATTCTCGAACTCCAAAGCCAGCTTTAAATTTTAATTGAACTGGGACTACAAGAAGACCAATAGTGTTAAATTTCTTTAGAGAAGAGCAGAAACATTTAGGAAGACTTATGAAATTTTATAGATGATATACCAATAGGCCATTTTACTCTTTTTCTTAGGATATTTTTTCTAAATGATTTGTCCTTTTTCTTCAGTTGTCTCATTTGTCCAGTGTTCTTCAGATTCCTTAGCCTTCATTCTCCAAAAAGACAAAAACAAAAACCTTTCCCCAAGACTAATTTTGGGGAGGTTCCCTTTTGGCAAGTTATATCTGATTAAAGGAAAAGTTATGTGTTAATGGTCTAAACTTAGTTTAAATTGGATGGTCATGCTGGTTGATGCACTATCACCTCTTCTAATTAAGAGGTCTCTCTTGTTCAAATCAAACCTTTATCAATTTTGATGGTATCCACAGCTTATCTTCTCCTGTGGAAACAACAGCAAAACCTCGTCCCCAACGTAACACATATCCTGGTTTCCATTCTGAGGTCAGCACATCCTTAAAGTATATAGGCTGATTTAATTCTGTAGTTTTTTTCTATTATCCAATGTCTCTCTGCAGCTGTTGCTTCTTTCTCATTAGCACTGAGAAAATTCAAAGTTAATAGAGTATTATGCAGTCCATTTCTGGGGGGGGTTGTTACCCCTTTCTGTTTATTTAGCATATCCTTTAGAGTTCTGTTTGATCTTTCTACAACTGCTTGGCCTGTAGGATTATGTGGTATGCCTGTAATATGCTTTATATTGTAATATGCAAAAAACTGTTTCATTTTAACAGAGACATATGCCGGAGCCAGAGGATTACTATTGCTTGGGTTTATAACTGGATTCCGGAAAGACTTGGAGAGAGTTGAGAGAATACAGAAAATGGAGATGTAGAAGGAGAGAGAGGAGGATTTTTGAAGAAAAAACTTGAAGATGAGACAGAGAAGACACAAGAGAATGGAAGAACTAGATGGGTAAGAACTGGAGAGGAATGAACTAGATGGAGAAGAGCTAGATTGAAGGGCTAGAAGAGAGTACTAGAGGAACAAGATGAGGAAGAACAAGATGAGAGAGAAGGAGATGGGAGAGGAGCTGATATGAGAAAGAACTAGATGGATGAGAACCTAGAAGGGGCAGGACTAAGATGAAGGAATTAAGATAGAACCTGGAGGGGACAACAGATAAATGTAGAGAGAAATCAGGCAAGAAAGGAGCTAAAAATGAGAGCAGAATAGAAGCTTGTCGAGAGTGAACTGACACAGAATAACAAAGTATATGAACTGAGGAGTTTCATGTACATAGATTCACTTCTTTTCATCAAAGAGTAATTATCAGCTAATTGTAGATTCTTTCCGGACCCTGGGAGGAGACCATCAAGGGGCTGGACCCCCTTAGTCCCCAATAAACGACTATACTACTACTAAGTGACTCCTGATAGGAAAACTAGCCACCATTATGTAGGTTCAGTAAAGACAGAGCTTTCATTCTGCTCAATTCACATCAACTTGAGCATAAAAGTGCATAAACTGAGCTACACTAAGACATGCATAGTAAACAAAAACATGACTCAAGGAAAAAGATGACTTTGTAATCTCCTCCCCCTCCAGTTGAAGTTTAAGAGGTTCCTAACTAAGAGAGAAAGTGTGTCATTTGCCCACCCATCCCCAGATCTATGCTCTAGCTTTCTCCATCTATTCTCCCTTGAAAGCCTTGTCTGTACAAACTATATTAACATCTACCTTATTCCTAGGCTTCCTGTTGGGTTTGGCTAATGAGATCCCTTGGTGGTAGATCAGAGAGAAAATACAGATGGGGTGTTTATTTCTATATATCTCTATATTTTTAATATGTATCCCTCCCTGCAGCTTGTCTTGAGTTAAACGGGTTCCTAAACCAAAGCAGGCTTCTCTGCCCCATGCTTTTTGTTTGATCTCCCTTCCAGTCGGGCAATAGTAATCTTTGCAGTTACCAGTACTGTGGTTCTTGAAATACCTTTTAGAGTTACCATATCTCGCCTATATCTTTCTAAATAGTGCCTATATTAATCCCCTTTTGAATTACCCTAATTCAAGAGAATCATTTCCCATTTGGGCTCTGACTAATATAGAGAGAATTTAAATTAGCTCTTTTTCCAAAATAATCTCCCTCATGTGCATCTTCGTTTCAAAAAATTACAGTTCCTTGAAAATGGATTTTCATATGAGAGGTTCTAAGGGTTCAAAAAGAAAACTCTCAATATGAGGATACTTCTATTTTAAAGAAGTGTTGTATATTTTTATGTAACAACTACAGCGAAGACAAACCAGAGATATGTTCCTGTAAACAGTTCTTTTGTGTGCATGATCAATCTGTACATAACATGCTACCCTGAAGACAAGAATCTGCAAAGGATGTAAAAAAAACTCAGTTTGTTCTTACATGAAGTTATCTGTAATATTTATTTTCTTCCTGTATCTAAAATAAGAATATTAAGTACATGGCATTGGAAGTAGAAGGCAAAAGAACCTGAAAATGCCCCTATTTTAGAACTGCTACCTTAGTTTGGGGTCCTGAATCTCTTGGAATTCTGATTCTTTAAAAGAATATAAATCAATTTACAAGGATATGAGCAATATCATTTCTTGGAGAGAAAAAAATACTTCAGAGGCCTTTATTTATCCTCTGCATGTTGTAAGCTGATTTACAGACTAAATTGGCAAAGACTTAGATTTGACTTAGACACTCAGGCAAAGGTCAAGTTTATTTGGTTCATATCATTGTAACAAGTGTCATATAGGACACACTCAATAAATATTTGTTGAATGAATTTATATGTCAAAGGGTAAAATTATAGCAATTTAGTCTAACCATTTTAATTGAATTTATTTTAGATTCTAGAACCCTGGAGATACTTCATTCCATAAAATAGAATAACTATTCTTATGGACTGAACAGACTTATAGGCTGGCTTTTTACACAGAGAGAGATTATAAACAGAAACAAAAGGACAAAAAGCAGATTAATCTTCTCTCCTTCCTCAGAGAAATGTACAGAGAGAGAGAGCCAGAGAGAGAGAGAGAGAGAGAGAGAGACAGAGAGACAGAGAGACAGAGAGACAGAGACAGAGACAGAGACAGAGAGACAGAGAGAGAGTGAGAGAGAACAGAGTGCTGGAGATGGAGCCCAGGACATTATACATAGAGGTAAGTCAATCAGTCTGCCACTGAACAATAAATATCCTTAACCATCAGACTGGTCATTTCAAAATTATTTTCCTTGTAAGGAGGAGAAGGGAGAAAATGGAACAATAGAGAAATGATTGGTTAATATCAGTTTTCTTCAGTTATCTTCTTTAAGTGTAAGCATTATGATTGAGGGAACTTCATTATCATCAAAATTGAAACCAGCCAGTTTGGGAAATTTTGTTATTATCTCTCTAATCAGATAAACAGCTTAGTTTTGGCTGGATGGTACAGAAAGTTAGCATGACTGATTCCATTTTGTTTTTGTTTTTGTTTTTGTTTTTTAATTTTTATTTTGCAATACAATTAGGTTCTACATATCAGCCACGGATTCCCTTGTTCTCCCCTCTCCTGCCCCCCTTACCTTCCCTTCAGCCTGCCCCCCAATCCCATCTCCTCCAGGGCAAAGCCTTCCCCACAGACTGAGATCAACCTGGTAGACTCAGTCCAGGTAGGTCCAGTCCCCTCCTCCCAGGCCGAGCCAAGCGACCCTGCATAGGCCCCAGGTTTCAAACAGCCGACTCATGCAATGAGCACAGGACCTGGTCCCACTGCCTGGATGCCTCCCAAACAGATCAGGCCAATCAACTATCTCACCCACTCAGAGGGCCTGATCCAGTTGGTGACCCCTCAGCCATTGGTTCATATTTCACGTGTTTCCGTTCGTTTGGCTATTTGTCTCTGTGCTT
This sequence comes from Peromyscus eremicus, assembly GCF_949786415.1. Classification (NCBI taxonomy): domain Eukaryota; kingdom Metazoa; phylum Chordata; class Mammalia; order Rodentia; family Cricetidae; genus Peromyscus; species Peromyscus eremicus. The sequence goes on along the minus strand of NC_081439.1, from coordinate 5,396,951 downwards.
TATCCAACCTTGGTCTCAACAATTCTCGCTCATATAAACCCTCCTCGTTCTCGCTAATTGGACTCCCAAAGATCCACCCGGGGCCTAGTCATGGATCTCTACATCCAGATCCCTCAGTAGTTGGATGAGGTTTCTAGCACGACAATTAGGGTGTTTGGCCATCCCATCACCAGAGTAGGTCAGTTCGGGCTGTCTCTTGACCATTGCCAGCAGTCTGTTGTGGGGGTATCTTTGTGGATTTCTGTGGGCCTCTCTAGCACTTTGCTTCTTCCTATTCTCATGTGGTCTTCATTTACTATGGTCTCCTATTCCTTGTTCTCCCTCTCTGTTGTTGATCCAGCTGGGATCTCCCACTCACCCAAGCTCTCTTTCCCTCGACCCTCGCCCTTCACTACCCCCACTCATGTCCAGGCTGTTCATGTAGATCTCATTCCATTTCTCTGTCATTGGGCGATCCCTGTGTCTTTTTTGTGGTCCTGTTTTCCAGGTAGCCTCCCTGGTGATGTGAGTAGCAGTCCAATCATCCTTGTTCCACATCTAGTATCCTGCTATGAGTGAGTACATACCATGTTTCTCTTTCTGAGTCTGGGTTACCTCACTCAGGATGATTTTTTCTAGATCCATCCATTTGTCTGCAAACCTCATGATGTCATTGTTTTTCTCTGCTGAGTAGTATTCCATTGTGTATATGTACCACATTTTGTTTATCCATTCTTCCGTTGAAGGGCATCTAGTTTGTTTCCATGTTCTGGCTATTACAAACAATGCTGATATGAACATAGCTGAACAAGTGCTCTTGTGGTGTGGTTGAGCATTCCTTGGGTATATGCCCAAGAGTGGTATAGCTGGATCTTGGGGGAGATGGATTCCCAATTTTCTAAGAAAGCGCCATATTGATTTCCAAAGTGGTTGTACAAGCTTGCATTCCCACCAGCAGTGGAGGAGAGTTCCCCTAGCTCCACATCCTCTCCAGCATAAGGTGTCTTCAGTGTTTTTGATCTTAGCCATTCTGACAGGCGTAAGGTGGTATCTCAGAGTTGTTTTGATTTGCATTTCCCTGATGATTAGGGATGTTGAGCAATTCCTTAAATGTCTTTCAGCCATTTGAGTTTCCTCTGTTGAGAATTCTCTGTTTAGTTCTATAGCCCATTTCTTAATTGGACTGTTGGGCATTTTGATGTCTAATTTCTTGAGTTCCTTATATATTCTGGATATCAGTCCTCTGTCAGATGTGGGGTTGGGGAAGATCTTTTCCGATTCTGTAGGCTGTCGCTTTGCCTTGTTGACCGTATCCTTTGCTCTACAAAAGCTTCTCAGTTTCAAGAGGTCCCATTGATTGATTGTTTCTCTCAGTGTCTGTGCTACTGGTGTTCTATTTAGGAAGTGGTCTCCTATGCCAATGCGTTCAAGACTGCTTCCTACTTTCTCTTCTAGCAGGTTCAGAGTAGCTGGATTTATGTTGAGGTCCTTGATCCACTTGGACTTAAGTTTTGTGCATGGTGATAGATATGGATCTATTTGCAGCCTTCTACATGTTGATATCCAGTTTTGCCAGCACCATTTGTTGAAGATGCTTTCTTTTTTCCATTGTGCACTTTTGGCTTCTTTGTCAAAAATTATATGTTCATAGGTGTGCAGATTAATGTCAGGGTCTTCAATTCGATTCCATTGGTCCACATGTTGGTTTTTATGCCAGTACCAAGCTGTTTTTATTACTGTAGCTCTATAGTACAGCTTGAAGTCAGGGATTGTGATGCCTCCAGAGGTTGTTTTATTGTACAGGATTCTTTTGGCTATCCTGGGTTTTTTGTTTTTCCATATGAAGTTGAGTATTATTCTTTCCAGGTCTGTGAAGAATTGTGTTGGTATTTTGATGGGGATTGCATTGAATCTGTAGATTGCTTTTGGTAAGATTGCCATTTTTACTATGTTAGTCCTGCCTATCCATGAGCATGGGAGATCTTTCCAGTTTCTGACATCTTCTTCAATTTCTTTTTTCAGGGACTTAAAGTTCTTGTCATATAGGTCCTTCACTTGCTTGGTTAGTGTTACCCCAAGGTATTTTATGTCATTTGTGGCTATTGTAAAGGGTGATGTATCTCTGATTTCCTTCTCCGCTTCTTTGTCCATTGTATATAGGAGGGCTACTGATTTTTTTTTAGTTGATCTTGTATCCTGCTATGTTGCTGAAGGTGTTTATAAGCTGTATCAGTTCCTTGGTGGAATCTTTGGGGTTGCTCAAGTATACTATCATGTCATCTGCAAATAGGGAAAGCTTGACATCTTCCTTTCCAATTTGTATTCCCTTAATCTCCTTATGTTGTCTTATTGCTCTGGCTAGAACTTCAAGTACTATATTGAATAAGTATGGGGAGAGCGGACAGCCTTGCCTCGTTCCTGATTTTAGTGGAATTGCTTTGAGTTTCTCTCCATTTAATTTGATGTTGGCTGTTGGCTTGCTGTAAATTGCCTTTATTATGTTTAGGTATGTTCCCTGTATTCCTGATCGCTCCAAGACCTTTATCATGAAGGGGTGTTGGATTTTGTCAAATGCCTTTTCAGCATCTAGTGAGATGATCATGTGGTTTTTTTCTTTGAATTTGTTTATATGGTGTATTACATTGACAGACTTTCGTATGTTGAACCATGCTTGCATCCCTGGAATGAAGCCTACTTGATCATGGTGGATAATGGTTTTGATGTGTTCTTGGAGTCTGTTTGCCAGTATTTTATTGAGTATTTTTGCATCAATGTTCATGAGGGAGATCGGTCTATAGTTCTCTTTCTTTGTTGTATCCTTGTTTGGTTTAGGAATCAGGGTAATTGTAGCCTCATAGAAGGAGTTTGGTAATGTTCCTTCTGTTTCTATTGTGTGGAACAATTTAGAGAGTATTGGTATTAACTCTTCTTTGAAGATCTGGTAGAATTCTGCACTGAAACCATCTGGTCCTGGGCTTTTTTTGGTTGGGAGATTTTTAATGACTGTTTTTATTTCACTAGGGGTTATTGGACTATTTAAATAGTTTATCTGGTCTTGATTTAATTTAGGTATGTGGTACCTATCCAGAAAATTATCCATTTCTTTTAGGTTTTCCAGTTTTGTGGAATAGAGGTTTTTGAAGTATGACCTGATGATTCTCTGGATTTCCTCATTGTCTGTTGTTATGTCCCCCTTTTCATTTCTGATTTTGTTGATTTGGATGCTCTCTCTCTGTCTTTTGGTTAGTTTGGATAAGGGTTTGTCTATCTTGTTGATTTTCTCAAAGAACCAACTCTTTGTTTCATTAATTTTTTTGTATTGTTCTCTTTGTTTCTATTTTATTGACTTCAGCTCTCACTTTGATAATTTCCTGGCATCTATTTTTCCTGGGAGACTTTGCTTCTTCTTGTTCTAGAACTTTCAGGTGTGCTGTTAAGTCACTAGTGTGAGATTTCTCCAGCTTATTTATGTAGGCATTTAGTGCTATGAATTTCCCTCTTAGTACTGCTTTCATAGTGTCCCATAGGTTTGGATATGTGGTGTCTTCATTTTCGTTGATCTCTAGGAAGTCTTTAATTTCTTTCTTTATTTCTTCCTTAACCCATTGGTGATTCAGTTGGGTATTATTCAGTTTCCATGAGATTGTAGGTTTTCTGTAGTTTTTGTTGTTGTTGAAATCCAACTTTAGACCATGGTGGTCTGATAGAACACAGGAGGTTATTCCAATTGTTTTGTATCTGTTGAGATTTGTTTTGTGGCCAAGTATGTGGTCGATTTTAGAGAAGGTTCCATGGGGTGCTGAGAAGAAGGTATATTCTTTTTGTTAGGATGGAATGTTCTGTAGATGTTAAGTCCATTTGAGTCATGACATCAATTAAGTCCTTTATTTCTCTGTTAAGTTTCAATTTGGGAGATCTGTCCAGTGGTGAAAGTGGGGTGTTGAGGTCTCCCACTATTAATGTGTGGGGTTTTATATGTGATTTAAGCTTTAGTATTGTTTCTTTTACATATGTGGGTGCCCTTGTGTTTGGGGCATAAATGTTCAGAATTGAGACTTCATCTTGGTGTATCTTTCCTGTGATGAGTATGTAATGCCCTTCTTGATCTCTTTTGACTGATTTTAGTTTGAAGTCTATTTTGCTGGATATCAGGATGGCTACACCCGCTTGTTTCTTAAGACCGTTTGATTGGAAAGTCTTTTCCCAGCCTTTTATTTTTAGGTAGTGTCTATCTTTGAATTTGAGATGTGTTTCTTGTATGCAGCAGAAAGATGGGTCTTGCTTTCGTATCCATTCTGTAAGCCTATGTCTTTTTATAGGTGAATTAAGTCCATTGATATTGAGGGATATTAATGTCCAGTGATTGTTCATTTCTGTTATTTTTTGGTGGTGATGTGTGTGTACTTTTCTTTGTTGGGGTTTACTGCTGTGGCTTTATCTATTGCCTGTGTTTTCGAGGGTGTATCTGACTTCCTTAGGTTGGAATTTTCCTTCTAGTGCTTTCTGTAGGGCTGGGTTTGTGGATAAATATTGTTTAAATCTGGCTTTGTCATGGAATGTCTTGTTCACTCCATCTACGATGATTGAAAGTTTTTCTGGGTATATTAGTCTAGGCTGACATCCATGGTCTCTTAGTATCTGAATTACATCTGTCCAGGTCCTTCTGGCTTTCAAAGTCTCCATTGAGAAATCAGGTGTTATTCTGATAGGTTTGCCTTTATATGTCACTTGGCCTTTTTCCTTTGCTGCTCTTAATATTCTTTCTTTATTCTGTACATTTAATTGTTTAATTATTATGTGGCAAGGGGAATTTTTTGGGGGGTCTAGTCTGTTTGGTGTTCTATAGGCTTCTTGTATCTTCATAGGCATTTCCTTCTTTAAATTGGGAAAGTTTTCTTCTATGATCTTGTTGAATATATTTTCTGTGCCCTTGAATTGGTATTCTTCTCCTTCTTCTAACCCTATTATTCATAGGTTTGGTCTTTTCATGGTGTCCCAAATTTCTTGGATATTTTAGTTCATGACTTTGTTGGCTTTAGTGTTTTCTTTGACTGATGAATCTATTTCTTCTACTGTATCTTCAACGCTAGAGATCCTCTCTTCATCTCTTGCATTCTGTTGATTATACTTGCATCTGAAGTTCCCAATCATTTTCTCAGATTTTCTATTTGCAGCATTCCCTCTGTTTGTGTCTTCTTCATTTTTTCTATTTCCCTTTTCAGGTCTTGGACTATTTCCTTCATTTGTTTCATTGATTTTTCTTGATTTTCTTTCAGTATTTTATTGTTCTCTTCCAGGACTTTATTGATTTCTTCTAATTTGTTTGCCCTTTCCTCTAGTTGTTTACAGCATTCTTCACATTTTTTTTTGTCTTTTCCTCTACACAAGCCTCTAGCTTCTTCATGATGTCATTCATAAGGCTATTTTCTTCTGCTTCTTCCAATTTCTGATGTTCAGGTCTAGGTGTTGGAGGAGGGCTAGGGCCTGGTGATGCTGTATTGCTATTCATTTTGTTGTATGTGTTTCTGCCTTGATGTCTGCCCATCTCCTTGTGGTTCGTTCTTGGCCTTATCCGCACACTTGGTTCAGACAGGGCTGACAGATTCAGGAAGTCTCTCTCTCTCTTGTCCAGATGGGAGCTCTCTTGTCCAAACTGGAAGTCCGGGGCAGGATGGGAGCTCTTGTCCAGGAGAGAAGTCCAAGGTAGGATGGGAGCTCTCCTCTCTTCTCTCTCTCTCTCTCTCTCTCTCTCTCTCTCTCTCTCTCTCTCTCCTCGAGAAAGGAAGTCTGGGGCAAGATGGGAGCTGGGGGCCAGCCTCTAAGTCTCAGGAAGAGGCTTGGGGCTTGGGCGGATGGGCATGGGGGCAGGGCGTGGAGACTGCAGGGTCTGCCAGGGGTCTTGGAGAAGGGGATCCTACCCGGTGGGGCTAGAAGGGAACCTGCCCGGTGGCCAGAACCTGGGGCCAAGTTGGGCAGGTCTTCCCCACAGTGGCTGGTGCCCAGGGGTGGGGTCCGAGGCAAGTTGGGGGACTCACCTGTGCTCCAGAAGGGAAGTCCAGGGCAAGATGGGCTCCATTTTGGTTTTTACCATGCGTTAGTGGAGCCTAGTGCAGAAGCTTAGTTAAAAAAAAATAACCTTTTAAATTTTTTATATAGCAAGTGATTGGTCAGTAAGTGATCAGAAAAAAATGGAGTGTGAAAGTGGGAAAAACATTACAACATGCTGCTTCTTTTGAGATTCCTTTAGACCAGGATAGTTATTTGGTTAGACATGAAGAAGTAAGCTAATAGCACTGTTTAATTTGTCCAAAACTAAATCATAACAGAAACAGAAAGTGTGACTTCAATCCTCACAGGACTTCGAAGACTTACTAGCTCTTTCCCTTAACTTGGTGCTTTCTTTATTTCCCCTTTGTGCTTCCTTTAAAGAGCTCACAGTATTTCAGTCTCTAAGTCGCCAGGGTTTCTTTGTCTTTTCATCATGCACATCAAATTACTCACTGTCCCAAAGTGAGATGCAGAATGACTGTCACATTTATCGAATGTATGTTGCTATCCTTCATTTCTTTACATTTTTTACATTACCAAATGAATGGGTGGTGAACATACCTAATGTTGAAAACAAAGAGGAATTACTGGGAAATGTGCATATTCTCCCATTGTGTGAGGTTTGTCTTCTTGACAAGGGACAAGAAATGACAACAGATGACAAGCCCAGCACTGTGATTATGTACTAGAGGTCCTATAAATCTGATAAAGGCCTTGGCACATTTCCTAAAGAGAGGTACATCTTTAATTTTCCAAATTTTCTACTAAAACACTAGCAGAAGCAGAATTTAGGGACACCTGAAACTTGGCTTCAGCTTTGGTATTTAGCCAAAATCTAGTATTTCCCTAATACCTTAGCTTTTGAAAGGCTGAACAGTTAAATACCCACTTCAACATCATTTCTGGCATCCTTAAATAACCCTCATATTATTGAAAAGGCATGCCATTCTTTTAGGTTTATTATTAACACCTGAGCACTCATTTTATAATAAATATAATCACTGTAAAACCTGGAATGAAAATCTACTTGTGAGATTTATATGCTAAATTTCCATCAGTCAGTAAAAGTGTAAGTATGTACTTGTTATTGTAAGGGAAATATAATTTTTAAAATATTTCATTGCTGTATCTCAGCTAAAATTGCAGCAATTACAAAAGAATGCTGCCTCAAAACCAGAATATGTTGTCTAGTCATTATGTTTGACTATTCATTCTTTTCTTATTAGACATCTCAGAGTCACAGAAGGAAGTGGGGCCCCACAGCAAGGTCCAGTGTGACTATAGTGTTAGGAATCTTGAAGAACAGAGATCCATAGAGAAGTGCTTGGGAATCATTGACCCTGGGACTCTTAAAGATAAGGTGACAAAATAATCTGGGTTAGCCTATGAAAGCCTAGACTCATCACTCTTCTTTTGATAACAGTTCAACTTGGAATTGGAAAGTCCTGTCCCACAGAATCAGGGGTCAATAATTCCAAAACTTCCCTTTTCCCAGGAGCCAGAGTGCAGGCTGGTAAGTTATTGACCCATCTATTTGTCACCTCAAAGCTAAATTAAGTCTAATTATACTGCACTTGAAGAAATAGGAGAGAACTCAATGAGGAGAAACTGATCTCTAATATGCAAATTTATTTACTTAAAAATATATTTGAGTTAAGCAACTATAGAGGCAAACATATCCCATCAGTGCATTTAGGTCAACATGCTGGACAGTTGTGAATTTAATGCCATTAATCCTCCTGCTAATAACATGCAACCTTTCAGAACAATTATAACTCTATGTCCTTTGAAAATAAACCCTATCCCCCATTCAGATTGTAATTTACCATGCAAGAGGCTAATAGTTGTATGACTTGCCTATCTATGGATTTAACAGCATTAGTAGGAGTCCTTTGGGGTACAAAAACACAATCTTTGAGTAGAAATCAGTCAGAAAATTTTCCACCTTAAAACATCTTCTACTTAATTCAACAATATTTCATGAAAGGGGAAACAAGTTTCATTTAAGTTTCATGATTATCCTCTTAACACCCAAGTAAATTAATGATAGTTGCCAGTACCTTTCTTTATACCCTTTCACAGTGGATATGGTTCAAGAAATCTAGCTTGTCTCTTACAAATCTACCCCTAGAAAGGGGGTGGGTATAGTATCAATGCTCTAATAAATAGAACTCCAGATAAGAAGTAGAAGAATGGGATTGCAAGCACAATGCAGGGAGAGTGAGGAAGAAAAAGAACAAGGAGACAAGTAAAGATAAGTGACATGATTCATTTCAGCGCTGGCCACAACCTGATGATAAGACAAGAAATCAGACAACAGGGCACTGAGCACATATATCTCCCTGTGCTAAGAAACCTCAGGAAACTATATCAGAACAGACCATGGAAAGGAGAAAGGAAGAAAGATTTATCCTAATGATTAGCTGCTTCATGGCTCTGCTTTGCTTTAGAATAGGTTTGTCACACAAAAAAACTCCCCTTTACTTCTAGACTGTATCATCCACCTTCTCATCAGCTATTCAGAAGATCAAATGTCTCAGATGGGAGTGTTTTGGGAGTGAATATTGTCCTGGGTATGGTTAGTATGTGGATTATAGGCAATTTGGAGGATACAACTTGAATCCATAATCATCATGGTGGGGAATGTAGTGACATGCAGGCAAACATGATACTGGAGGAGTAGCTGAGAGTTCTACATCCAGATGAACAGGCAGCAGGAAGAGGGAGCCACTGGCCCTGGCTTGGGCTTTGGAAACCTCAATGCCCACCCCCATTTCCTTCAACAAGGCCAGACCTACTCCCATGAGGTCAAACCTCCTAATACTTCCCAAGTAGTGCTACTCCTGATGACTACGCATTCAAACACATGAGCCTATGAGGGCCATTCTTATGCACACCACCACAGTATTTTTTGCCCTTAGGGCAGATGCTTTTGGTGACCCATTAATATTCCTGTCACTTTCATCATTCCTGTGCATGTTGAAATATTACATATTACAAATGGGTTTCCTCTGTATCACAGGACCAAGCTTCATCTAGAAGTAAGACAGGCTAGAAGTTCTAAGGAGTCAAATGCCAAAGGTGGATGCTAATTGGTAGATAAATACCAAATTTTCTTATGCCTCAAGTAAAACAAATTTAAAACATGTTCTGCACAGGCTCCTAGAAGTCCTCAGTGAGACTGTCTCCTTTGCTTAGACTAGTAAACTTCTAATCACAACACACTATATTGCTTTCCTTCTGTTTTGTCTTGACCAACATTGCATCCTGTGATCAGCTCTCTCCAAAATGATCCCAATCCCTGTCTCCAGATCTGTTATAAAAATACTACAACCTTTCTGAGTCTGGGATACCTCACTCAGGATGATTTTTTCTGGGTCCATCCATTTGTCTGCAAACCTCATGATGTCATTGTTTTTCTCTGCTGAGTAGTATTCCATTGTGTATATGTACCACATTTTGTTTATCCATTCTTCAGTTGAAGGGCATCTAGGTTGTTTCCATGTTCTGGCTATTACAAACAATGCTGATATGAACATAGCTGAACAAGTGCTCTTGTGGTGTGGTTGAGCATTCCTTGGGTATATGCCCAAGAGTGGTATAGCTGGATCTTGGGGGAGATGGATTCCCAATTTTCTAAGAAAGCGCCATATTGATTTCCAAAGTGGTTGTACAAGCTTGCATTCCCACCAGCAGTGGAGGAGAGTTCCCCTAGCTCCACATCCTCTCCAGCATAAGGTGTCTTCAGTGTTTTTGATCTTAGCCATTCTGACAGGCGTAAGGTGGTATCTCAGAGTTGTTTTGATTTGCATTTCCCTGATGATTAGGGATGTTGAGCAATTCCTTAAATGTCTTTCAGCCATTTGAGTTTCCTCTGTTGAGAATTCTGTTTAGTTCTATAGCCCATTTCTTAATTGGACTGTTGGGCATTTTGATGTCTAATTTCTTGAGTTCCTTATATATTCTGGATATCAGTCTTCTGTCAGATGTGGGATTGGTGAATATCTTTTCCCATTCTGTAGGCTGTCGCTTTGCTTTGTTGACCGTATCCTTTGCCCTACAAAAGCTTCTCAGTTTCAAGAGGTCCCATTGATTGATTGTTTCTCTCAGTGTCTGTGCTACTGGTGTTCTATTTAGGAAGTGGTCTCCTATGCCAATGCGTTCAAGACTACTTCCTACTTTCTCTTCTAGCAGGTTCAGAGTAGCTGGATTTATGTTGAGGTCCTTGATCCACTTGGACTTAAGTTTTGTGCATGGTGATAGATATGGATCTATTTGCAGCCTTCTACATGTTGATATCCAGTTTTGCCAGCACCATTTGTTGAAGATGCTTTCTTTTTTCCATTGTGCACTTTTGGCTTCTTTGTCAAAAATTATTTGTTCATAGGTGTGCGGATTAATGTCAGGGTCTTCAATTCGATTCCATTGGTCCACATGTTGGTTTTTATGCCAGTACCAAGCTGTTTTTATAGTACAGCTTGAAGTCAGGGATCATGATGCCTCCAGAGGTTGTTTTATTGTACAGGATTCTTTTGGCTATCCTGGGTTTTTTGTTTTTCCATATGAAGTTGAGTATTATTCTTTCCAGGTCTGTGAAGAATTGTGTTGGTATTTTGATGGGGATTGCATTGAATCTGTAGATTGCTTTTGGTAAGATTGCCATTTTTACTATGTTAGTTCTGCCTATCCATGAGCATGTGCACTCACTCATAACAGGATACTAGATGTGGAACAAGGATGACTGGACTGCTACTCACATCACCAGGCAGGCTACCTGGAAAACAGGACCCCAAGAAAGACACAGGGATCGCCCAATGACAGAGAAATGGAATGAGATCTACATGAACAGCCTGGACATGAGTGGGGGTAGTGAAGGGCGAGGGTCGAGGGAAAGAGAGCTTGGGTGAGTGGGAGATCCCAGCTCGATCAACAACAGAGAGGGAGAACAAGGAATAGGAGACCATGGTAAATGAAGACCACATGAGAATAGGAAGAAACAAAGTGCTAGAGAGGCCCACAGAAATCCACAAAGATACCCCCACAACAGACTGCTGGCAATGGTCGAGAGACAGCCCGAACTGACCTACTCTGGTGATGGGATGGCCAAACACCCTAATTGTCGTGCTAGAAACCTCATCCAACTACTGAGGGATCTGGATGCAGAGATCCATGACTAGGCCCCAGGTGGATCTCTGGGAGTCCAATTAGCGAGAATGAGGAGGGTTTATATGAGAGAGAATTGTTGAGACCAAGGTCGGATAAAGCACAGAGACAAATAGCCAAACAAACGGAAACACATGAAATATGAACCAATGGCTGAGGGGTCACCAACTGGATCAGGCCCTCTGAGTGGGTGAGACAGTTGATTGGCCTGATCTATTTGGGAGGCATCCAGGCAGTGGCACCGGGTCCTGTGCTCATTGCATGAGTCGGCTGTTTGAAACCTGGGGCCTATGCAGGGTCCCTTGGCTCGGCCTGGGAGGAGGGGACTGGACCTACCTGGACTGAGTCCACCAGGTTGATCTCAGTCTGTGGGGAAGGCTTTGCCCTGGAGGAGATTGGAATGGGGGGCGGGGTGGGGGGAAGGTGAGGGGGGCGGGAGGGGGGAGAACAAGGGAATCTGTGCCTGTATGTAGAACTTAATTGTATTGCAAAATAAAAATTTAAAAAAAAAATACTACAACCTAAGGCACACATCTTTCCTATGTATCATTAGATCCAACTTAGTTCAATGCAGCCTGACCATCCTAATACACAGCTGGAGTCTAGTGCTATAGCTTCTGTGATTTCAATTCTTTTTCTGCATAGCCATTCTGAATATGCTTCCACAAGAGTTATCTTTTCTCTAACAGAACTGTGCTTGTATACACAGATTTTTCCTACCTTGATGGTATCTATTTGGAGTTTATGTAGTCTACATGAGTCCTATATAAAATAACTCTTGGTTTTATTTATTTTATTTGTAATTTTCAAATTAAAAAGGCACCATATGGAAAGGATGGAACTTTGGAGATCTGGCTGCTTCTCTTTTAACCAGAGTGTACTCACATCAATCCATTTCTTATTCAAAAGGGAACTCTACCTCACTATACATATACATTCACCCTAAGGCAAATAGATATGTCTCATTTTTTTCACTATAAAATAATCTCAGATTTGAGAATATGGGACAAATCTAAATCAGGTGCCTCCTAATATGATGCTAAAAACTACATAGCATTACTTCATTGATATTCATGTACTATTCATAAAAAGCCAACATACAAAACCAAATTGAGAAACATGTAATGAGGAACTAGCAGTGGCCCATATTACTGTCTTACAAGAGTTGATTGAGTACAGATCATTCTAATAGAGCATTCAGCAACATCACATTGGCATCAACCATAGTGGGAATATTTACACTAGGAAAATTAGCAAATGGAACATCGCAGGACTTTTGTTTTCTCCCAGGGAGACATCTGTGAAACATTTACCACTATACTGTTGGACATTCTACAAAATAATTGACCTATATTCTATGAAAATGTCAGTATCCTGAATGTAGCTAGAGTTTTCTCTCCGGGTCCGGCCAAGCCCCGGCAGTACAACACCCCACTTGTAAAATAAACACACAGACGCTTATATTCTTTAAACTGTATGGCCTAATGGCTCAGGCTTCTTGCTAGCTGTTCTTATATCTTAAATTAACCCATTTCTGTTAGTCTATAAGTTGCCACGTGGCTCATGGCTTACTGGTACTTTACATCTCGCTTGTCATGGCGGCGGCTGGCAGCGTCTCTCTGACTCAGCCTTCCTGTTCCCAGAATTCTCTTCTCTGCTTGTTCCGCCTATACTTCCTGCCTGACTACTGGCCAATCAGCATTTTATTTATATAGAGCAATATCCACAGCACCTGAAAAATGAAACTGCTGAGAAAAATGTTCCATATTATGGGAAACAAGGGGAGCATAACAACTCAGAGCATGTACAATCTTGGGTTTCTTATGTATGAAAAAAGTTGTACTCAAAAACTCTATTATTGGAACTGGAGCAATGGCTTGGCAGTTTACATCACTTGTTGCTCTTATAGAGGAGCCATGTTCAATTTCCAGCACTCATACGGTGACTCAAAACCACCAATAACTTCAGTTCTGTGGGACCTTGGTGCATACACATAAATGCAGGCCAAACCTGCATATCCATAAAATACAATAAACAAATCTAAACACATGCTATTCCAAACCAAGCCTGGTAGTACAGCCCTAAAATCCCAGTTTCTTGAGAAGCTAAGACAGTAGAATCAAAGCCAGCCTGGGATACATAATGAGTTCAAGGCTAGGTTAAGAGACTTAGAGAGGCCCTGTCTCAAAATAAAAGATGAAAATTGCTCTGGCTATATAATATAGTGATGGAGCACTTGTTGATAATATGTGAGGCCCTGGGTTCAACTTCCAGAACCATAAAAATTACATGTATATAATTGAAGCAATTTCTAGAATTGTAATATGAAATGTAGAGCATATAATACTCACATGTCCATTCCCTAAGAACAAGAATATTTTCCTATATAACAATGCACTTTCAAATTTTAAATATCCATCAAAGTAAAAATCTTATAATATTATATTAATAGGTAGTAGTAATAGTAATATATCCAGCATTCTCTCAGATGGTTCAATAATATGTAAAAAAAAATAGTAGAACACACCTGTAATCCCAGCACTTAAATCGTAGAGACAAAAGGATCAAGAATACAAGGTTTCTCTCTGCTACATAGCTTGTTTAAAACTGGGCTGGGCTATATGAGACTGTCTCAAAAAGAAAGAAAAAAAAAAATAAAAAGCCCAGGCAATGGAAATTCTCAGCATCCCCTATGAGCAATGGCTTCCCATCAAGGTAGAAAATTGAAGCTGATGGATCCCAAACCATTGCCATCTTAAGGAGTTAGGGGAACAATTGAAAAAAAAACTTTCTAAGCAGTGTTAAAATCTGTAAATGATCTCAAGGCCCTACAAAGTGTTGAACAAATCGTGCATTTTGGAGGCCCACAAAGGTTTCCTAATGAGATCTGAGCTTGCTTTACCCAGCAGGGCTGCATTAGAGGATTATTTGACCATGTGCATGGTTTCTAGGTGACTGGAAGGGTCTATACTTAGCTGAGCTAGAGGGAGGTCTTTTGCTCTACCCCTTGGCATTCCTAAAAATAGCCCTTTAGAAGAAACAGGAAGGACTGGTGGATAAAGATCCAGGCCTTCCCGAGGCTATCCTGTCTTTCCATCTGTTTCTCTCTATATCCTTCTATCTAAATCCCTCATCCCTCACTCTTCAAGAGTACCCTAGAGTAAAATGTGGGAGCCGGTATACCAGCTGGCCTCCCACAGTGGATGAAGTATTTAAACAGTTAACTGAATAAAAATTCATTGTTGAAGCTACAAATGGACTAAAATCTATTGTAGACTGTTTTCCTGTTGTTGATAGCTTGACAAGGTAAGCTGAGCCAGTAACAGGGGTTTCTTTTAATATGACTACACTATCAAGATATACTTATCAAAAGACGTAGATCTATTTGTTTATAAAGTATCTTATGAGAATTTGAGAAGTGTGTATGTGTAGAAACCTTTTAAAATAATTTTTAAATTTAAATGTATTTTAATCATATTTTCCTATTCCTTAAGTCTTTACAGATCCTCTCCCCCTTCCTACCCATATAACTTTAAGTTCTTTCTCAAAACAAATAAAAATATAATACAATGAAACCCCCCCAAATCAAGAAAACAAAATAAAACCTTTCCCCCCAAAACCACCAAACCGTAACCAAATAAACACACACACACACACACACACACACACACACACACACACACACATCCCTTTGGATTCCATTATATGTTTATAAACTACTCCTGAACATGAGACCTGCCCTGGAGTGGCTGATACAGTGTCATTCCATTAGAGAAAACTGATTTTCCCTCTCCCAGCAGATATAAATTATAGTTCAGTTGTTAACCTTTACCCTAGTGATTCATTTAAAAAATAATGAAATAAAATATAATAAGATAAAACAAAAACTATCACGTTGAGTCAGAGAAGATAAACCAACAGAAGGAAAAAAGCCCGAGAGGAGGCACAAGAATTCCATAAAAACACTAAACTGGGAGCCACAATACAAGCACAGAGGACCTGGTACAAACACATGCAGACCCTGTGCCTGCTGTGTCAGTCTCATATGAATTTTTCTCATGTTGATTCAGAGGGCCTTGTTCTCCTGGTGTCCTCCATCCCCTCTGGCTCTTAGACTCTTCCTGCCTCCTCTTGGGGAGGAGGGTGTTCCCTGAGCTCTGAGGGGAGGGATTTGATGGAGACATCCCATTTAGAGCTGAGTGTTCTAAGGTCTCTCACTCTCTGGATAATGTCTTCCTGTGGGTCTTTTTATTTGTTCCTATCTGCTGTAGGAGGAAGCTTCTCTGATGATGGCTGAGCAAGGCACTAATCTATGAGTATAGCAGAATATCATTAGGAGTCATTTTATCACTACTTTTTTTTCATTTCTTTTTGGTTAGACCAGTATTATTTGGTTTTACTCGGTACCTGGCTATCTAGTCTCAGGTTCTTGTTCACGCAAGCATTGCTGAGTATGGGGTTCATCTCATGGAGTGGTCTTTAATTCAAATCAGTTATTAGTTGGTTACTCCCACGAGCTTTGTGCCAACATTACCCTAGCATATCTTGGAAGCAAGACAACATGGTAGATAAAGGGTTTGTGGCTGGCTTGATGTTTATGTTTCTCATTTGGTAGCATGTAGAGTACCTTCCTATAACAAAGACTCTTGAATATAGGGGTGAAGGTTCTAGGTAGGCACCAGACAAACATCTCCTTATTCAACGGGTTGTGTAAGTGTTATCTTCAGCAATGGGATCTTCCTGCCAATATCTGGAGAGAAAACCTATAGTCTTGGCAACAGCCTGGGTTGTTTGGGGAGTCCCATTGGGCCCATCTGGACAACAACTCAATTAGCTGTAACCCAATCCCAGTACTTGAAGTTTCTTTGGTGACACAAGAAGGCAGTTGGAACTCTGACTCCCCCATTATTTGGCAAATTCATTTAGATCCCCTTCATATATGTATATATTTTAGGAAGTTTCTACTGTATTAGGTTTCCACATTATCCCTCAAATGGCCCTTAACTTTAGCTGTCTCTCTCCACATTCTATCCCACAACCCCCTTTTTCTCCCCCTCCCCACTTGATCCTCTCATTGAAGGCCCTACTTCCATCCATATCTATCTATTCTAGTTTACTTTCCTAATGAATGTTTCTTATTCTGATATTGTAGTGCTATCAGAACAGATTCTGAAATTAATAGCAGTAATAGCATTACCTCCTGAAAACCCAGAAATATTGCAACATGTAGGATACCTCCAAAATGTTGTTTTCTATATGTATCATCAGACAGTGTATGAACATTTTTGACATGAATGCAGCTTTCTGAAAATAAATGAATAAAAAAAACTGTTTTAGTTGTCCTTAAAAAATACAAAGTGAAAACAGTAACATTTGTAAATATATATTGTGCTGGCTAGCTTTATGTCAACTTGATATAAGCTATAGTTTTGGAAGAGGAAACTCCAATTGAGAAAATGCCCCTAAATATTAGCATGCAAACAAATCTGTGGGCCAATTCACTGTGCAAGTGGCATCCCTGGACTGGTGGTCCTTGTTGCTATAAGAAAGCAGGTTAAGCAAGACAGGGAGAGAAAGCTAGTAAACAGCACCCCTCCATGGCCTCTGCATCAGCTCCTGCCTCCAGGTTCCTGTCCTGTTTGAGTTCCTGTCCTGACTTCCATTAATGACCCAGGATATGGAAACTAAATATATCCTCCCATAAGCTTTTCCTCCTCTAACTGCTTTTGGTTATGGTGTTTGATCACAGCAACAGAAACTCTAACTATGACATAAATTGGTACCATGTCTTGAGATATTGCTGTGACAGACCTGACCATGATGTGTGGAGGATTGTGGAAGGATTTTGGAACTTTGGACTGGAAAAGCTATTGAGTGGTTTAGAGCTCAGTGGGCTGTTCTGTAGATGTTTGGAAGATAAGGATTTTGAGAGAAATGAAAATAATTGAGGTCTGGTTTCTGAAGTTTCAGAAGGACATTTGAGAGTTCCTTAAAGACTCTAATTGTTGAGGATGTTGATATTTTGAATTAAGAACCACTAACATGAAACTTTTACTTTGTTGGGAGAATTGACTCTACTTAGCTGGAGCTGAAGAATAAGAATTAAGAAAATACTAGTATCACTGAGGCCAAATCTTCAGGGAAATGTTTTTTTGGGGTCAGCACACAAGAGCTCTGGACCACAGCGGACCAAGGCAACTAAACTTGATAGTTTAAGATTTGCCCAGGTGGTATTGGATTTGAAGGTATGAGTGAGGTAAAAGGGAGTAGCTGAGGCTTTGCCCTGTGTGGTAAGGCTGGGTCCCCAGAGAGAGGTGAGAATGAAAACCTCAGGATTGAAGGAGTAATGAAGAATGACTGAGAATTGACATCAGGTAATAGGGTTGGAGTCGCTGAAGAAAACCCAGGAGAAGGTGAAGGTGCAGCTCAGTTGCATTGAGACCCAGTATTTTGTAAATGGCAGTGTGTAGCAGGAATCTTAAAAGTTCTTATTAATAAAATCAAACCTGAGGCCAGTTATTGGGGTGAATGCTGGAAGATCAGAGAAGCAGAACAAGCCACAGCTACCTCACCTCACTAGTTCCTCAGCTGATCCTGTTTCCTCAAATTGGAAGCCTCTCAGTCCTCATCTAGAATGGGTCTAAGCTGAACTGTTGCTCAAAAGCCTAAAAGCTTAACCAGCCAAGTGTTTAACCAGCCAAATGCTTCTGGTTTCTGGTCTCCACACCTTATATATCTTTCTTTTTTTGCCATCATTCCCTGGGATTAAAGGCTCACTTCTTGGGATTAAAGGAGTGTGTCACCATGCCTGGCTGTTTCCAATGTGGCCTTGAACTCACAGAGACCCAGAGGGATTTCTATCTCTGGAATGCTGGGATTAAAGTGTGAGTACCACCATTTTCTAGCCTTTGTATCTAGTGACTGTTCTGTCTCTGACCCCAGATAAGTTTATTAGGGCACACAATATTTTGGGGAACACAATACCACCACAGCAGTGCCATAGGATGACTGCCCAGAACAGCAGCAGCCATGGAGTAGAGTCATCCTGAGCCTATGAGATAAGCTGTATGTGCTTACTGATGGAGAAGCAGAAAAGTGGAGCTAGCTGCCCAGACCCTTAGGAAACAGGGGAACTATGAGTGGTCCCTAGACTTCAAGCACTAAACATTATAAACTGTGGAACTTTGGTTTTGCTTTGATTTGATTATAACTGCCCTAGTTATTCTCTCTTGGAATAAGAAGTACTTAACTTATTTTTTTTTTTACAGGAACTCACAGTTATGAGACTTGGGATATTTTCCAGAGAATTTAAAGTTTTAGAGAGACTTTGGATTTTTGAAGATAATTTGGACATTTTAAAGAGGCTGTACTTTTCTGTGTCTGAAGTTTTAAAACTATGAGACTTTTAAATGCTGGAATGTTTTATATTGTGATATTAATATTGAGATCCTAGGGATGAATAAGAAAAGAAAGGTTACGATTTAACAGTAACGTGTTGTGTGTCAAGCTGACAAGGACTCAATTGTGCTGGTCAATTTTATGTCACTTTGACACAAGCTTGAGTCATTTTAGAAGAGGGAACCTAAATTGAGAAAATGCTCCCAGCAAACTCTCCTGTGAGCAAGCCTGTGATGCATTTTCTTGATGGATGATTGAATTGGGAGAGCCCAGCTCAGTGTGGATGGTGACACCCCTAGGCAAGTGTTCCTGGTTGTCTTAAGAAAGCAGACTGAGCAAGAAAGCTACAAGAAACAAGCATTAATGAACTCTGCATTAATTTCCATCTCCAAGTTCCTACCTTGAGCTCCTATCTGACTTCCCTTAGAGATGGACTACAAGCTTTAAAATGAAGTCCCTTTCTCTCCCCCCCCCCCAATTTGCTTTTGGTCATGGGTGTTTATCACAGCAATAGATACCCTAACATATAGATGTGTGTGTGTGTGCGCGCGCGCGCGCAAGCACACACACACACACACACACACACACAGGCAATGCTCGTGTGTGCATATGCATGTGTAGGGAGAAGAAAAATATGGGGCACTGCTGGCTAGTATTTGTCTAGTTGACACAAACTAGAGTCACCTAGGAAGAGGAATCTTCACCTGAGGAATCGCCTCCCACAGATTGGCCTGTGGGAATATTGTGGGACATTTTCTTAATTGATGATTGATGTGGGAAGCCCAGAACACTGCCATCAGTGCCAACCCTACACGGACTCCCAACCATGTGTAACTTCAGTCAGGTGATCTGAAACCCTCTTCTGGCCTCTGAGCACCAGGCATACTCATGGTCCAGGAAAACACTAATATACATAAAATAACAACAAATACATCTCTCTTTTTTTATTCTTTATGAAGGAAACAAAGTGTCCAAGCTAGCATTAAGAAGCTCCCTCCATGGTTCCTCTGTTCCTACTTGTTCCTAACCTGACTTCTCTCAATGACAGACTGTGATTGGAACATGGAAGCTAAATAAGCCCTTTCCGCCCCAAGTGGATGGTGTTCATCACAGCAACAGGAAAACACTAGGACAGCAGCTGAGATGACAAAAATGACAAGATTTTTACAACTGGATGCAGCAACACAGAGATCTTTGAACTTCTCTTATACCTTCTCTGTATATATATGTCATATATTTTCTTTGTCTTTAGATTATTTCAAAGCATATGACAGACCCATTAAACCTTGCTAATCCTTGAATACATGGGAAAACAGCAAAGTTTTGTTTTGTACTAATAGAAAGTGAATCATTTCAAATGTAACTGGTAAGCAGGGGAGAAATGTTTGGTTGATTATAAACTGGCACAGACATTTTGCAAAACAATCCAGCAGTAGCACACAAAAACTGTCTAAATATTCATATCCCTTTGACCAAGTAGTTTTTCCTCTCTTTGGTAATGCAAAAATTACTAACTGGCAGAATTTCCTATGGGAATTTGAATAAATCATGGCACATAAAGCCATGAGAAACTATATTTATTAAGACTGTGTCACAGCCGGGCGGTGGTGGCGCACGCCTTTAATCCCAGAACTCGGGAGGCAGAGCTAGGTGGATCTCTGTGAGTTTGAGGCCAGCCTGGGCTACAGAGTGAGTTCCAGGACAGGCTCCAAAGCTACACAGAAAAATCCTGTCTCAAAAAACCAAAAAAATTTAAAAAATGAAAAATAAAAAATAAATAAGACTGTGTCACAATATGGGAAATATTTTGTGTGAAAAATTAAAATATAAAACATCTATACCACCATTGCAATTATTTAAAATAGGTAAAAAGGACAAATATTGGAATGGAAAATAAAATGAGAACAGCTGCTCTAGTAATATAATAGAGATTAAGAAGAAATACTTTTATTTGAAACATATTTTATCGAGTGGCTTATAGTTAATACTACAACATTTAACTAAAACAGTAAATTCAGGTCATAGTTGGCACTCATAACACTTACTCCACCACATGATTTTTCATGGCCTAAAGCTTCATGGGAAAATAGGAAGGACAGCTCTTTGACAGGCCACTGGTGAGCTTCTCCTAGTGGTCCTCTTATCATGTACCCAGTGCTCTCAAATAGCTTATTCCCCACTAGTCATGAGCTCTTTCCACTCTTGAAAAGATTCACATTTTCAAAATAGTCCAAAAGTGTTGAAAGAACATAGCCCCAGACTTAGCTTTGCACTAGATATTCTAGGCTTCAAAATACAATCACCAGGTAATATATAATGAACAATTTCTAAGAATGAAACCTCAGAAATACCTTGAGGTGCACAAGGAAAGAAAATAGGAGCAACTTCCCTAGGGATTGTTTGATGATGTCACAAGTGGAGCTAGCTTCACCTGCCAGTTCTTTTCTTAGGAAATATGTCTCACACAGATGCTGCACATATATAATTCTTCCTCTATTGCCCTGCCATCTCAGGCACTAGCAAATTTAATATCATTTTTCATTCTCCCAGTTGCTTGTTCATAAATTTCCCTCGCTGCATCATGGAAATACATCCAACACCCCCCATAAATTCCTCATGCCCATACCCTAATGTCATTCATAACCTTCCCTTTCACTTCTCTACTGATTCTCTTGATAGTCAAGGGCAAAGACACTGGTGGATATTTTCTCACTGTTCATCTTACAAATGCATGAAAATAAATCAGCTGTCCAGTTATTTAGAGTGTCTCCATGTACTTTTTTAAGAAAGAGTGTGAAATGGTTAAGCTTGCTTTCAAAACTGCATACCCTCACTTTAGGTGATTTTCTAAACACATCCTGCACCCACCCACCCCCTCTCTCTCATTAGCTCTCATCTCTTCCCGTACAAAGATAAAGAGTCAGAGTGTTTGAGACAAGCTGTTTTGACAAGTACAATTGCAAAGATGTTCATAGTAACCATAAAGGAGTTGTTTTGGAAGCTTTTCCTCTGAAATAATTTAGAAAACAGAGAATACTTAATGCAATCACATAGCTTACAGTAAATTTGTGCCATGTGTGAGCATAAATACAGTTCTATATATTCTCTGACAAGATCTGAGATTGCACAGCTGAGAAACACAGAACTGTTATCATCTGACATCAGATTGGCAGTGAGGAGGTTGCCCACAAAGAGATGCCCTTAGGATGGAACATTCTTACCAACTTTGCCATCTTATTCTCTAGAACATACTCCTTCTTTCCACCCCCTTTTGTAACAGGTCTTATGATTTGTACACAATTTATATTTCATTAAAAAAATGAAGAACTTCTTTCTCCAGCTGCTCAGTGCTCATGGTATAGGGACTGCTTCAGGTACAGAGACTTCTTAGCTAACCCTATTAAATAATTTGTCACCATAGTAGTGAAAAGGCCTACATTACACAGCACATCTTAGCAAAAGTCTTTTAAGAGTCATTCTACCTTTAGAATTCCATATGGAGTTGGCTGAGACTTTGGTTGATACCATATTGCAGTCTGACTTCTTCATCTGCTCAACCATGATCCCTGACTTCTCTACATTTAGTAAGTATTCTGCATGCTAATCTCCATATTAGTCCACATTAGAGGAGTTCAATTTACTACACTGCCTTAGAGGTTTCAAGCAGAACAAAGATTCCATATAAAACTTAGTCATAAAAACTTTGAGAGAATGAGGGGAAAATAAAAATAAAAACATTGGGAAGACTGAAGAGATGTTGGAGGGTAGGGACCCAGAGATCCCTCAGCATGTCTGAAGTCTGAATTGAGAGTCTGTGTTAAACTGGCCATTGACTGCCCAGAAAGAAGCACTTCTCACAGAGCAGCCTCAAATGTTTTGTACAGGGTGGGGTTTTTTGTCTGTTTTTGTATTGTTTTGTTTTTGTTTTTGTTTTTTGAGGCAAGGTCTCTCTGTATAGCCCTGGCTGCCCTGGAACTTGTTCTGTAGACCAGACTGGCCTCAATCTCACAGAGATCTCCCTGCCTTTGCCTCTTGAGTGATGTGATTAAAGGTGTGCACCACCACCACTTGACTTACAGGGAGCTTTTAAAGGCAAATAATACAGACAAACTACATTCTGGTTGGCAGTTACAGGGGAAATTAAAGCAAGCAAGCGGTTTAACAGAAACCAAAACCATGCAATGAGCTGGGACATTTTGACCCTGAATTTCTAGAACAGGGTTGCATACTTTGACACAGGACTTTTCACAGTGGGAGTAATAAAGGAGGGAAGCAGTTTCAGTTTAAACCAAAGATACCTCCAGCTAAGACAAGAGGGGCAACATTTGCCCTGTTATAGAGTAAAGGTAGGAAGGTAGCATCACACAGAAGTCAAAAGAAGCTTCTATTGACCATGCAGGGCTCACAAGCTATGTTGGCTTGGTTTAGAAAGGGGATCTGATATGCAACAGATACTGAAGTACAAGTCAACATACAATTAGCTCTGATTATCTACAGTTAGTCTCCAAAATTCAGAAGTCTATTACAGAAGCAAATTAAATGGAGGTGAGAGGCATTATCTTTCTCAAGTTTTAATGGCAACTTTGGACCAGCATTTGGACTTGTCTTTAAAAAGCAGCAATGCTTTTGACTTATTGACTTGGTAGGGAAGGGAAGTTCTAGGGGTTTTTTATTCCTATTATATTGTTCATGGTGTGAATCCAGAGCCTAGGGGGATACTGTGAGATATGAACACAACTTTCCCAGCAATGATTGCAAATTTAAAGAAATAATCATAGTTTCACCCTAAAACTCTATTAGTCACCTGACATCTTGCCACCATTTAGATCAGTAGGTCATGATGACACTTAAGAACTCCAGAATTATTTTCAACTGAAGCTTCTACTTATGGTGATCTTTTATTTGTACTGAAATGTGATTTTATTTGTATGTTAATAAATAAAGTTGCCTGAGGGTCAGAGCTAATAGCAAGCCATAGCAGAAGTCTGGCAGTGGTAGCACACGCCCTTAATCCCAATCACATGACAGGCAGATCTCTGTATGTTCAAGGATACAACCAGATGGAGACACATGCCTTTAATCTCAATACCAACCATAGAAGATCTGGAGGTCTGTATAGATGGGCAGTGACGAGGAGGTCATATGGTTGGGTTTACAACCAATGAGAAGGCAGAACAGAAAGTCTATAAGAAGACAGACACACAGGAAGGAGGTCTCTTGCAGAGGTAAGGACAGGAGCAGCAGTGAAAGGTAAGGTTTTTAGCGCTTAGATATTACTCTGATCTCTTGGGCTTTCATCTCTGCATGGGCTCTGTGTTTCTTATTTAACAAGATGGTTACATCTACATCTACCTTACTTGGTAATCTTAATTAATACAATTTCCCATTCTCCTGTCTATGGTCAACATGGCAAGTGACTCCAAATTACTTAGAGGGTGATTTAGAGGAAATTTTACAATATATGTTTATGGCAATGTCACAGGAATTGTTCTTTTAAGGGTCTCAAAATCCCTTTTCTTCAAGGAACACTGTTTCTGTGATCTGAGTCAGGCCATAGAGAAACTGCCTTGCCCTAGGTCATGTCCCTTTCTGAATGCAGGCTAACCAATAGCCAGCTATTGGTCTGTACAGGAGCATAAAAAGTATGTACCCTTGTCAAAAATCACAACACTCTGCTGGTCTACCTCTGCTTCCTCTGCCTAATCTTGTTCATTTAATTTCCCCATAAGGATATATTCCAAAAAGTATATTCCAACCAAATTCCATCATGGAATCTTCCCTTAGATTTTGATTATGGAGAACTTGAAGTGTGCCTTATTGCAATACTAAGAACACTAAGATGGATAATGCATCTCCACAATCTTTACATTGACAAGACTTATTGTTACTCTGATTCTACCACCCATTTTGCATTATTGTACCTACTTTGTCTCTACTAAATAAATGCATTCTATTGGCCTCCAACATTCTGAAATTTTATTGTTCTTAAAGTGAGACTCCCACTGTAGTGGTACAGGGCTGTAATCCTAGCAGTCTGGAGGCTGAGTCAGAAAACTACAAGCATAAGGCTAGCCTAAGTCTTTGTCTCAAAACCCAAGATTTGGTGGGACTAATTTAATGGCATTATCTCCCACCACCATTGATATCTTGAAGATAACATGCTTGCTTTGTTGTATATCTCTTGTCTGTTTATTTTCTTTTGTTTCTGAGATAGGGTCTCACTATGTTGCCCAAGCTTTCCTGAAACTCATGATCCTCTTGTCTCAGCCTATCAAGTGCTAGTATTACAGTTATATGCCACCCTGTCTGGTGCTATTAAAGATTTTGAAATTCCCTCTACTCATAAGTTCCTCATTGCCTTAAGAAAAGGAGTACAGACACATGTTCCCTATGTCTTGCCATTAGATAAGTTGAGAGAGAAGCAAACACAATAATTTCACTCCACTATCCCAATGTCTACCTTCCCACTCTTGGACTCCTTCAAGCTACTTCAGGCATCTGATTTTAATGAGTGTAGGTATCTCACTGAGTATGGGCTATTTCTTTTAATTGACCACTTTCATCAATTTCAAGTAATACAGTTTGTTGAGTTTCTGGATAAAGTGAAATTGATGGTAAGAGATATATTCAACCAAAGATTTAGAACCTTCACAATTCAACATCATACATGTCTCAGAATTTTAGTGATACTATTTAGCAAAAACTTATCATTCTATCAGTTTAAGTGCTTTTCTCTGCTCAGTATTTTCCTTTGTCTCCCAGCATAAACATTGTGGCATGATTCCATTTACGGCTCTGGAGGCACTAAAAGGAGGTACGGGTGGGTTTATATACTGCAGCCAATGAAATTGGTATAGATTTTTCTCAGCAAGATCCACATATGTCCTTATAAAAGTACTCAATATCTTTGCCTAAGTCTATAATTACTAGCTGGTGGCTTCCTTTTTGAAAGCCAATGTGGAAGTGTCTTCATTCTTCACCGCCCAGTGCATACTCACTATCCACACTGAACACATGCTGTTCTTTCATTATGTCAAAGATTTTCTCCTTATACTTAACTACTCATGAAAAGTATGCTAGAGATGATCTTGAATTCTATAGCACATGGGATCCATAACACAGATAAAACTGAGTAACCAAAGCACTATGACAGATGCCAGGTTGCACATTAACCATAAACTGCTTCACTCATCTATGTAAAGATTTAATTACAGAACACACATACTTTGTTCCACTATGTCTTTATATATGGTCCATCTATGAAAACATTTTTTAAAGAAAACTGTGGTGGTTTGAATAAAAATATTCCCCATAGGCTTATTTATATATTTGAATACTTGGTCTCTAGTTGGTGGAACTGTTTGGAAAGGTGTTTGGGAAGGATTAGGAGGTACAACTTTGTTGAAGGTGTGACCTTGTTAGAGGAGGTCTGTCACTGGGACTGGGCTTTAAGGTTTCAAATCTCATGCCAGGCCCATTGTCTTTCTTTATATATATATATATATATATATATATATATATATATATATATGTGTGTGTGTGTGTGTGTGTGTGTGTGTGTGTGTGTGTGTGTGTGTATACGTATATACATATACCTCTACCTCTACCTCTACCTCTACCTCTCTCTCCATCCTGGTTATTGTCTCAACATGTAACTTCAGCATGAAGCCTGCCTTCCTACTGCCATGCTCCCTGCCATGATGGTCATGGACTCACCCTCTGAAATATTAATCAGGTCCTGCACTATCTGGGTGCTTTTCTTCATAAGTTGGCATAATCATTGTAGCTTGAAGTTTTCCTATGTCCTGCCCAGCCCCGCAGCAGCATATAAAATAATCACTCAGAGGCTTAATATTAATTACAAACTGTTTGGTCTATGACTCAGGCTTATTGCTATCTAGCTACTACATCTTAAATTAGCCCATTTCTATTAATCTATGTATTGCCACATAGCTGTGGCATTACCAGTCTATTGGCATGTTGCTCTTTGAGCAGTGGGCTGGTGTCTGCCTTGACTCTGCCATTCTCTCTGTCTCTTTGCTTGGATTTCCTGCCTGGCTATTACCTGTCTTGCCATAGGCCAGAGCAGCTTCGTTATTAACCAATGGTAGCAACACATATTCATAGTATACAGAAAGATTATCCCACAGCAAATCATGTCTCTTCACTGCACTAGAACAGTAGCTAAGACAGAGATCAAGAGCTCCTTTCTAGGATTTCCATAGAGATACAAGCAGAGTAGATAAACTGGAAGGAGTGAATAAAAATGTTTACTCCATTATAAGTCACAATGAACCTCCAAACTCAAAATAGATGAGATTCATCAAAATAGATGAGACTATTGCTGTGTGGTATAACCCTTGCCTAGCATGCTCAAGGGATGGGGTTTCATCCCTAACACTACATACACACACTAAAAAAGCTCCAAATCTATATCGGTAGTCCTAGCATGATTTGCCCAAAGTCACAGATTTAGATCTGGATTATATCCCCAGATTTGTCACCATCTTGCTCTTGTATGGATTCTCTGTATTGACAAAGAAGGAAGCATACCATTCATAGTCAAATTAAGGTTACACTGAAAAATCTTCAAACACAGCAATAACAACAACAATATATAATCTTCAGTTAGTTTCTGTTTAAAAACAAGAATCAGCACATGGGAGATAAGCATGAAGAAGGTGGTTATTGATCAGTATTCATTCTCTCAGGGGCTCTCAGTTAAAACCATATAGTTTAGCACCAAAAGTCCTACTCATTTTATCTGACAGAATCTGGTTTCTTATATGACTATAAAACCCAAAGACTTTGGAGTCTGAACTATGCTATAAAAGGCTTTGTATTTTAGGAATTAAATATATACAATTACATGCCACATGACATTTTGGCCAACATTGAACTGCATATCTGACAGTGGTCCCATAAGATTATGATGCCACATTCCTCCTAGTTCAGAATGTTCACACAAAGACATGATGGCATACAATGTATTTCTTAGAACATAACCCCACCATTAACTAATATATAACTGTACATGGTAGTGAAAAGTTTTGCTTTCATGAATGCTATTTCTTTTCTTTTAATTAATGAAGTTTATTAGATTCCATTTACATGATTCCAAAAGAAACAGTTTTCAAACAAAATATCTATTTCTCAATCACAACATGAAATAAGATGACTCTTATTCATGCTTCTGCTTGAGGTTGGGAAGCCGTCATAGTTTATAGTAGAAAAAATCCACTAGCCCAATGCAAAACAAAATCTTATAAAAGCAGACAGAATTCTTTCTTCTCTCAACCAATTTGCAATTCTAATGTATACTTGTATATATTTTAGGCCCTGGTGTATGATGATACCGTTTATTTTCAGGATTCAAATGCGGTATGAATTTTTCCCTTCCCTATTTTCTCAGGGGCATTTAAAAAATCAAACAATGTAGTTCTGTATCAACTTAACTCTTTCATTTTCTCTGCAATGATTTCAAGCACTTTTCAAAATTAAAACCAAGGAACTTCTACTGTTATTGTTCTGGCATTAATAGTGCTAAGATATTGACAAGTGCAGTTCATAAAATGGTTATATTGATAAATTCTCATCTATTGTAACAAAAAATTTCAAGAAGTTATCAGTTGGTATTGAAAAATTCTGCCAATTCTCAATCTAAATAAATAAATGTATTAATGTAGGGCTAGTTATTATTAGGGTAGTTGGTTAAAAAGTTGTTCTAGAAAATGAATAATTGAGGCTGATAAAACTGTCAGGTACTCAAAACATATCAAGAAAATACATACCTTACTAAATTTTCATTGGTGTCCTAGAGTTCGTTAATTATATAGCAAATATATACTATATATTTAGTACAAAGCTACAGCCTTGTACTAAAAGCAGTTTGCCAAGAGTTATTATTTCAAAGTGTGGAGAATGTCATAAAACAACTTCCTGACACTTATTTTTATAATTGGTGAATAGATCTGTACTCTGTCTGTGGCCCAGATGTAGTAGAAAGTCCCATCTGGGTTTTATATTCCTGTCTTTCAGTGAAAAATGAGGAGGAGAAGGGGGAGGAGGAGGAGGAGGAGGAGGAGGATGATAAAAGGAATGCAGACAGACAGAAAGAGAGATAGAGGAAGGGAGGGAGGGAGGGAGAGAGAGAGAGAGAGAATCAGAAGAGTACAGAGGCCAGAACTCTTCCCCATGATTACTTTGTCTTCAAAATGGATGTCAAAGCTGTACATAGATTAAGCAAGCCATTCATGAGAGAGACTAAAACTATGTCTGGTATTTTTATTTTTGGTAGTACTTGGAATGGAATCCACAGCCTTGTGCATACAAGGTAATTATTCTACTGCTAAACTACATTTCCAGCTCTTATATCTGGTATTTTTTAAAGATTAAATTTGTATTAGCTTCATAAATGTAAGAATCAAAAAAATTTATTTATCTACAAAAGTAAATAAAAAAAAAGAATTTCTTTAAAGGAAATGACTCCATTTCAAGTCTTATGCTAAAAATTAAATCTCACCATAAAGCAACCTCAATGATGAGGCAGTTGTTAATTCAATTAGGTTAGCCTTCAAATTCCTTCAAAACAAAAGTATGTGACTTGAAAAACAATTTGCCATCCAGTCCATTCTGTTATGCACTTTTTTAATTACTGAAGTTTATCAAATAACTTCTCATTCCTGTTAACTCTTCCACTTAGAGGCACCTTGTTTAATATAGTCACAGAAAGGGTTAGGGAAATTGAAATATTGAATGATCGTTATGCTTTTATAATTGTCTTTATCTTACATAAACTAAAAATAGGAACTAAGACAGGATGAATGAAATTTCTCATTACAGAGAATGCTGAAAGTACTGACCAAATGGAGCTTAGTAAAAGCTTGATAATTCCCATAATACTTCAATTTCTGAGTATTTATACTGTAAAAAGACAAAATATGAATTCTTGTTATGAGTTGTTATCTGGGAAGTAAGCCATGGAACTGCCATTTTTCTATACTCTCTCCCTTTTTTTGAGTTCTCAAGAATGATGTGTATATTCTGCAAATCCTTGTCTCTTCTATATCCTGGATAGTGTCAAAACAAATTTGTTATTACTTCTGTTTCTATACTTCAAGTATACAACTAAATCCAGAATATCATAGCATGCAACAAGTACTCTCATTTAATCCAATTCTTGAATTCATTATTAAGAAAAATGTATATATTTGGAGAAAACATGAAATTTAATAGCAGGCTTAGGGTACCTTGTTGAAGAAAGTTTGTGTCCAAATGTCTAATATCTAATTGTCTCTATGTTAATGCCCAGAGTGTTTTACATTGTGGGGCATTTCATCTCAGTGAAATTTGATACAGCTGAGAGATAAGTCTGTGTGTTATAAAGTTGGAAAACAACAACTATAAAGAGTAAAAAGAAGGATCCTCATAATATGTTCTCACTTTTAACAAATATCACAAAGCAGAATTGAGTCTAGAAATTGGTTCTTATAAAATATATGATTATAGTCCATCAACACTGAAATGTTTCCCATTAAAACCTCTATGTTGATGCCCTACCCTCCCAAGTGGCTATATTTGAAGATAGACCCTTTACAAGGATAACTGCAGTAAATGAAGTCTTATGAGCAAGGGATTCAGTCTGATTGATGTCTTTGTAAGAGAGCTGGTGATGTAGTATTGTACTTGCCTCATATGCCTGAGGCTCTAGATTTAATCTTAGCACTGCAAAAAAAAAAATGGAGAGAAGGATAGCCATTAGGAGTGTGCATACACAGAGAAAAGGGTAGAAGTCATAGAAGGACAAAAAATGCAGTCATCTGTAAGTTAAGGAGAGGAAAGGCCAAGAAAGCACTTCAGCAACATAGTCCTAGAATTCTAGTCTGCAGAACTAAATTTCTGTTATTAGAGACACCCAATATATAGTGTACTGTCAGAGCAACCTAGCCCAGAAAACTAATACTTGTTCCTTAGGAATACTTGTTCCTTAGGAAGTCTTGTGTGTGTGTGTGTGTGTGTGTGTGTGTGTGTGTGTGTGTGTGTGTGTCTTCTTTTGAGAAAGACTTTCAGATATCCCATACTGGGTTAGAAATCATTATGTGGCAGAGGCTGGTTTGAACTCCTAATCCTCCTGCCTCTACCTCCCAAGTCTAGTATTACAGATATAAACCACCATGCTTATATCTTTGAGAATTCATGATGCATCTTTAGAGTTACATACCAAATCTTCACTATGCCACTTTACTAGCACAGTCTAATTTCTGATTGCTGGTGCTCTGTCCCTATTACACAGCATAACATTATAGTATAATGTTAAATTTTATCCACTGCTCAAAGTGCTAAAGCAGAGGCCACAGTCAGGTTCCATGCACAGAAATTTCAGGGTATTGCTCTCCAGGGTATACTAGGTAGATTATCATTCCACACACTTCTGATGCCCCATGTCATACAATAGCTGCCATGGACAGTTCCACATGAGCTCAAGATACCACTTTAAGCTTTCCACAGTTATCTCTCCATTTTATGTTTGAGGTTCTTTCTGACACTTTGAGAGCCTATCTTAACCATGGTGACAACAGCCCAACCAAAAAATGTAGGAGAGTAATGACCACTATACCTTAAATCAGTTTAATCTTCACTCTGGACTCCATTCCTTCATACTAACTTCCTATAACTCCCTCTCTGATACCCTATACCACAGACCTTGTCTTAGATTCTTCTTTCTAGAGAACACAAATTAATTTGTTTTAAGAATAATGGCTGTCTACCTGCTTGGAGACATTTCTTTTCACATGAATTTGACCTCACCATGCAGGGCATGGGGATAACAAACGTGTGTTTTATGAGAAGAACAAAAAAAAATGTGTGCCATTCTGCTCAGAATAATAGGTGTCAACTCAAATTTAAGAGGATTAGTTAACAGCTTCTTCTCCAAACTAAGATTTGCTATCTATACCTAAGCATATGTGGAACTGCACTTTCTCTTGAGAAAATTGATTTTAGTAGACCATCACAGTGTATGTTTGTGATCCCAAATTGTAAGAGACTAAACTGGGAAGATTGACATACCATACCAAAATAAACAAAGCTGGTATTATTTATTGACCATATACAGAATGAGAAACTCTTGCAGTTCTGGGCAGTTGTGAGCCACCCTATGTAGGTTCTGGGAACTGAGCTAGAGTTGTCTTTTTTTTTTTTTTTTTTTTTTTTTTTGGTTTTTCGAGACAGGGTTTCTCTGTGTAGCTTTGCGCCTTTCCTGGAACTCGCTTGGTAGCCCAGGCTGGCCTCGAACTCACAGAGATCCGCCTGGCTCTGCCTCCCGAGTGCTGGGATTAAAGGCGTGCGCCACCACCGCCCGGCTAGAGTTGTCTTAAAAAGCGGCAAGCACTCTTAATGCTGAGTCATCTCTCTAGCCCTTAAATGGACTGTCTTGAAGAGGTATTTCACCAAAGGAGCTGTGCAGCTGGCAAGTAAGCACATGCAATTGTTCAGCCTTCTTAGCCATTAGAGAAAAGCAAGCTAAAACCGCAATGAGATGTGCATACTCTAGAAGGGCTAGAGGTTTTAAATAGAAACACTGGACAGTACTGAGTAAGCATGAGAATGGTGAGTAACTAGAACTCTACTGTGTCACTCATGAGAGTATGAAGATCATAAAGGCACTCTGCAAAAACATTTCAGCCAACTATTTTTTTCTTTTTCAGAGAACAGCTCACATTCAAAGATTTACCTACACCAAAAGATAAAGACACAGCCTCCCTGCCCCACCTTCAGACAACCCTGGAGAAACATTCCACCCAAGAGCACCCTCTAAAAGATTAACCTGGTTGCTGGTTGAGAATATATTGCAGTTTCTCCCTAGGACCTGCCCTCCAAAGGTGTTAACACCAAGGAATACTCCCAAAGAAATCTTCTGTCAACTATTCTTGCTCTCTGAATATGCTTTCTAGGAAAATGAACTGGTATGTACTCACTCATAAGTGGATACTTGATGTAAAGCAAAGGATAACTAGACAACAATCGACAGCTCCAGAGAAGCTAGCTAACAAGGAGGACCATAAGAAGGGCATATGGATTGCCCTGGGAAGAGGAAATAGGCAAGATCTCCATGAGTAAACTGGGGATGAAGGGGGACAATAGAGGATAGGGGATTGGGGATAAGAGCATATGGGAATGGGATGGTCAAGTTGGAACAGGGATGGAGGTGGGAGAGCAATGAAAGAGATACCATGATAGAGGGAGACATCATGGGAATAGGGAGAAACTGGGTGCTAGGGAAGTTACCAGGAATCTACAAGCATGACCCCAGCTTAGACTACTAACAATAGTGGAGAAGGTACCTGAACAAGCTGACCCCAGTAATCAGATTGGTGAATACCTTAACTGTCATCATAGAACCTTCATCCGGTAACTGATGGAAGCAGATGCAGAGATCCACAGCCAAGCACTAAGCTGAGATCCAGTAGTCCAGTTGAAGAGAAAGAGAAGAGGGACCTACTGTAGTTGAAGTTTTCCTATGTACCACCAGGCCCTCAGTCAGGACAAGTCTCTCTTATCTGCCAGTCCCACAGCCACTTGGACCCAAGTAAACACACAGAGGTTTATATTATTTATGAACTGTATGGCCATTAGCTCAAGCTTATTAGTGACTAGCTCTTACACTTAAATTAACCCATAATTCTCATCTGTGTTTAGCCATGTGGCTTGGTACCTTTTCTCAGTTCTGCCTTGACATTTTGCTTCCTCTGTGTCTGGCTGGAAACTCTGTAGACTCAATGTTTCCTCTTCCCAGAATTCTCCTTCTCTGCTTATCTCACCTATACTTCTTGCCTGGCTACTGGCCAATCAGCATTTTATTTATCAACCAATAAGAGCAACACATTCTCAGCATACAGAGTATCAATCTCTGAGCAAAAGCATCAAGATCATGATGGGGAAAACTACAGAGACAACCAAACCAAACTAGTGGGAACTCATGAACTATAGACTAACACCTGTGGGGGCCTCCATAGGACTGGAGTAGGCCCTCTGCATAATCAAGACAGTTGTGTAGCTTAATCTGCTTAAGGGGCCCCTGGCAGTAGGATCAGGATTTATCCCTGGTGCATGAGCTAGCTTTTTGGAATGCAATACCTACAGTGGGACACCTCACACAGCCTTGATGCAGAGGGGAGAGGGGCTTGGACCTGCTGACTCCCCATGGAAGGCCTTACTTTGTTGGAGGAGGGAATAGGGGTAGGTTGAGAGGGAAGGCTGGAGGTGGGAGGAAAGAAGAGAGAGGGATCTGTGGTTGGTAAGTAAAATGAAAAAACATTTCTTAAAAAAAGAAAGTAAATTAAATTAGGTATAAAATTTTAAATTCATCAAGATAAGATAGATAATAGAGCCAGGCGGTGGTGGCGCACACCTTTAATCCCAGCACTCGGGAGGCAGAGCCAGGTGGATCTCTGTGAGTTCGAGGCCAGCCTGGGCTACCAAATGAGTTCCAGGAAAAGGCGCAAAGCTACACAGAGAAACCCTGTCTCGGAAAAAAAAAAAAAAAAGATAGATAATAGAATATTTTCTCCAAATATGCCAAATACAAATGGATTGTGCATTGTGAATATAATTCTTACCTGATAATTGTTCTTATTCTTTATAATTTTATTATGCTAGAGTTAAAACCTTTCCTTTTTATTTAGACAAAAAAGGGAAAATGTTGTAGAATAGCCCTTTACACTGTGTGAAGATGTGTCACTGTGTGCTGGGGATGCTATGAATGTGTTGCTCTGATTGATTGATAAATAAAATGCTGATTGGCCAGTAGCCAGACAGGAAGTATAGGCGGGACAAGCAGAGAAGAGAATTCTGGGAACAGGAAGGCTAAGTGAGGAGACGCTGCCAGCCGCCATGAAGAGAAGCCACATGTAAGATATCAGTAAGCCATGAGCCACGTGGCAAGGTATAGATTCATAGAAATGGGTTAATTTAAGATATAATAACTAGATAAGAAGAAGCCGGAGCCATTAGGCCAAACAGTTTAAATAATATAAGTGTCTGTGTGTTTATTTGAGTCTGAGTGGCTGCCAGCCCAGTCAGGATTGGAGATAGCTCCAGCTACAAATGTGATTGGTTTAATAAAGAGCTGAATAACAATTAGCTAGGTAGGAAGAGGTTAGGCAGGACTTCTAGGGACAGAGAACTCTGGGAAGAAGAAAGGAATAATTGCCAGACAGACATGGAGGAAGCAGGATGAGCAAAATGAAGATTAGGTAATGAGCACATGGAAGAATGTAGATTAAAAAAATATGGGTTAATTTACATTATAAGAGCTAGTTAGAGAGAAACCTAAGCTAAGGTCGAGCTATCATAATTAATAATGTCTCCATGTCATTTTTTGTGAGCTGGCAGCCCCCCTCCCAAAAAAATCCATCTACACAAAGGGATTGATGCTTCTCAAAAGCCTGCAAGAAGAATGTAGCCCTGCTGCCAAGTTGATTTTAGCCCAGTGAGATTTCACTTCAGACTGCTGACCTTAAGAGCCATAAATTACAAATTTGTGTTTTCTTAAGACATTAAACTTACAGTAAGGCAAAAGCTCAGTGTAAACTATTCCCATAGAGTGTGAACTGGTTTTAACTGCTTGTTTCTAACAAATAAAATATAAAAGAAGGGATGGAAAGTTACATCTGAGACTCAGTTACACAATCTAGTGGCATCTGTCATGAGTGTTCTTTCTTGCTTGCTCTGAGGGAAGCCAACCCGTATAGGGTACTCTGTGGAGATGCTGTATAAGGAAGCTGAGGGAGGTTAACATTCTGGGACACTTAGAATTAATAGAGGAACTGTGAGGCACTGGAGTCCTGCCTACAGGGTTTCTGTGAGCAGCAGGAAGTAGATCTTCCCCTATTCAAGTGTTCAAAAGAAGCTGGGTAGGTCAATAGTGAAATAAGAGATCTTTGAGTCACAGACAATCAGCTAAGTTGTGCTGAAATTCCTGTGACAGTAGACAAGTATGAACCAAAAAAGGTACTTTCAAAATATTTCAATCTACTCCAGAGACCTCTTCTTAATATATATATATATATATATATATATATATATATATATATACACACATATTTTCATAGTTAACATTTGATAAGCTAATAATTATGAAATTCTGAAGATATTGTGTCTTTCCTTATCAGATAAGTCTTATTTCTAATATTTACCATTTCAAACAATGAAACATACTTTTAGAGAAAAAGGAACTATAAATTACAAATTTGAGTTGTTTATGTTACTACGTCTACAGTAATTTGTTATAACCATCAATGAAAAACTCATATGAAAGAGCTTTGCCAACTCCCCTGGGGAATTCTAAAACTGGAATGGCCTTCTAGAGTGATCTTTAGCTGGGTAAATAAGCTGGCATATATCCTCCCAAATATACCATCCTCTGGATGCAAGCTGCTCCCTAGAAAAATAACAAAACAGCTTTTTATTCATTGAAAGACAAATCCTAGACAGGACTGACACAGCCAGAAGTGTTGAAGAAATACGTGCTTTGTAGATGTAACCAACCATCTTATTAAATAAGAAACACAGAACCAATGCAAAGAAGAAAGCCAAGAGGTCAGAGCTAAGAGCTAAAAGCCTTACCCTTCCTCTCGCGGTGGTCCTGCCTCTCCAAAAGAGACCTACTTCCTGTGTGTCTGTCTTTATAAAGACTTTCTGTTCTATCTTCTCATTGGTTGTAAACCCAACCACATGACTGCCTCGTCACTGACTGTCTGTACAGACCTCCAGGTCTTCTATGGTTGGGATTGAGATTAAAGGCGTGTGTCTCCATGCTGGCTGTATCCTTGAACACACAGAGGTCTACCTAGCTCTGCCTACCAAGTGCTGGAATTAAAGGCGTGCACCACCAACGCCCAGCTTTTGCTATGGCTCTAATAGCTCTGATCCCCGGGCAACTTTATTTATTAACATACAAATAAAATCACATTTCAGTACAAATAAAATATCACCATAGTGCTTAATTTCTGGGGAGAAGAGAAATGGGCCTGCATGACATACTATAGAACACACTTCCCAGTCAGCCAGATCTAACTCTAGACTCACAATCGACAGATTCTGCCCACTATGGAGCAACAATGGTTTAAAAAAATGTGTCTGTACATAACATGTACAGATTTCTTTCTTATTGTTACTCTCTACATAATACAGTATAAAAAATATTCATATAGTGTTTACACTATGCTAAGTATAAGCAAACTAGAAGTGTTTTTAAATATATTAAAAGATATATTTAGACTACATGTAAATATGTCATTTTTATAAGAGTGTTGCAAATTTGATGATTTTGCTATCCATGGTATATGTGGGTAAGGGGGGTTATCTTGAAAGCAAGCCCCTAAAATGACATCAGTTCCAAAAGAATCTATGCATATTTGTCTTATTTACCTCCAGCTCTTCCAGTATTCCTATGTAGTCTTAATCAGGAAAACAAATTCAGTTAGAAGTGCAAATTAAATTCATTTATTCCATGTTCTCTTGAGCGTTCTTCAGCTCATCTGCTTTGATTGGGGGAGTGGGTACATTAAAGTTTTCAGGACTAAGTTTCCCTGGATTTCTAAAGTTAAGAAAAGCTTCAGAATATGGATTTTCTTAGAAACTATTCAAGAATCTAGATCAATACAATTATTTTGAAACATGCTAAAAGTGAAACTGATATAGTTTAACTGAGGATTCTAAAAATTAGGGATTCATTTTAAGCAATGCATATCTAAAGGTTAGGTCTTTGAGGAATTTGACAAATGATTAAATTAGAGCTCATAAAAGCTTTGAATGTCATTTAGTTAATGATTATAAGAAAATTGTTGATTCATAACAAAAAACCCTTTTATAATAAGTAGGAAGATTGTTAGAAGATTCATAGCTTCAGAAACACAACAGGCAGTGTAGAACAAACGGTGGAGGGAGTGGGGAATGGGGAATGTTGTTCATTTGTTTCCTTTAATTTATGCCAAAATAATAAGCAGCAAGGATCTTCTTTTTGTTTTCATTTCTGTTTTCTGCATTATTGTTCAGGCTGTTCGTCTTGTCATACATTTATTGAGTACTCAGGCTTCTGTAAACTGCCTTTACATGTATATTGCCTGTGTCTATTGAGCTGTTTATCTTTCTTCCTGATTTATAGTACTCCTAGATGTTGTGAATATTAAATTTTTATCTAATAAACTGGAAGGCAATAAAGTAGACCTTTTGTCTTTAAGCTTTCTTATGCTTCCCATTGTAATACCTTTTTAGTTAGAAAAATGTGTTAAAGTAAAATGTAAGTGAATGCTAATGGTATTAAGGTCAAACTGTATTTTTAGTTCCCTTTCTGAGTTCTCTCCTTAAAGAAAAATAAATGAGAAGACAGTATTGGCACATGTAACTTGATACAAATTCTAAATTCTATATGACAACCAATGACTATGATATCATTAAGAACAATAAGATATTTGGATATATGGAGGTAAAGTCATTCAATTTGCACAGTTATCAGCTAAATAATATCACTTTTTTATTTGACAAAAGAAAAGTGAGAAGCAAACAAGTTCAGTACTTTCATAAGGCTATGGCGTAGATAACTGGCGTCTGCTTTGAAGCCAAGCAGTGTAGCAGTCTAGCTTTCTGGAACCACGTTTTTGGTTTTGCTTCCTGGATAGGCAAACTCTGCAGAAAAAGGATATCTTTTCAGAGAACAAGGAAGTTGAATGTGGCCACAGTTTCACAACTCAGGTGTTTAGGTTTTTGGTACACATTCTACCAGAACAGTTATAAAAGGCACAGTAAAATGGGTTTGTAATGTAACAACAAACAAGCCATTTTGGCAATTTCCATATCCTTTCAGAGTACACTAGCTGCCTCTGAAAGACTGTGCAAGTCCAAACCAAATCATGCTGCAACCGTCCCTTGTCGGTGTAGTATCTCATTTCCACTAAGGTGTGAACACTTAAAAATATACTGGGGGAGAGAAGAGAGTTAGAAAAGGGAGGAGGGAAAGTGGGGGAGAGGAGCAGAGTGCAGGGGTACTGAGAGACAGAGAGACAGAAGATGAATAAGACAGGCCAAAAAAGCAAAAGCAAGTTAACTACACCCCTATTCATACAATAAGAATAAGCCCAATTCCCCTGATCTATATGATAAACAAACAAACGAAAAATTCCTGTTGTGAATCATGAACCTATATTTAATAGGATAAATAATAAATGTAATATCCTGTGCCAGTCAGGGTCCCAGCAGGAAACAGATGGTAGAGTCAAATTAGGATGATTTAAAGAGGAATTGTTGCAGGTAATATCCCCCGGGAAGCAGACTCTGTGATAGAGATTAACAAACAGGAAGTTTATTGTGCAGTGCACTCAGAATCTAAATTTGAGGGAGAAAAGAACAGTGCAATTACGTTGGGAGAAAAACTTAGCTGGTGATACCATTGCAAGAAAGGTTTCTCAGAGCTCTAAAACTGGGATGGTCTTTCAAAGTTATTCTCCATTAGAAGGCCCTGGGCCTGTGTGCCCCATACCTCGGCCAGTCATGAGATATTGACCACCCATAGAAAAAAGCATCACCTCAGATATGCCAGCTTCTTCAGCACAGAGCAAATCCCAGAGAAGCAGACTGGCACATAAGGGTAGCTGGCAAACTAAGTCCTCTTGTCCTGAAATAGGATCCTGTTGACACAGAACAGCATCCATTCCACCATTTATCAAAGGAACTGTTTTCAAAGTCTATGCAGCTTGTATGAAGTACTTCAGTTGTCAGATAGGTTCATTCATGAAAGAGATAGGAAATGTTCTTCTAAACTGAGAGAATAAACACACAAAGGGGACAATGGCCAGATTATATGTGAAAATATCTGCCTGAAGAGACACCATCCAAGACAACTTACCAAAGAAAACATTTAATTGGGGGCTTGCTTAGTTTCAGAGTGTGAGTCCATGACCATCAGTGTAGGAAAGATGGCAACAGACAAGCAGGCATGGTGCCGAAGCTGTAGCTGAGAGTTTGTATCCTGGTCTGAAGGTAGAAGGCAGAGAGAGAGAAACTGAGCCTGGCCTAGGCTTTTGAAACTTTAAAATCCACCCCCAGTGAACACCTCTTCCAATAAGACCACACCTCCTAATCCTTTCCAAAAACACTTCTACCAACTAGGGGTCAAACATTCAAATATGTGAGCCTCTGGGGGCCATTCTCATTCAAACCGCCACACCTTATATGTGAAATAGAACACTGACAAACTGCAGCAATCAGCCTAGGAAACAAACTCATATTCTACAATGAACCATCTCAGAAGACCAGCCCATTTCTCTATGTCACACTTATGTCTATGTTGTTGTTTTTCTATGAAGTGTTCTCTGAAAAGACTCATGTACCTGCTATCCAGTGGTAACGTTTTTCAGAGGTGCTTTGGGGAAATGATTGGACCATGAGGGTACTATACTGATCAGTTGGTTCCTCCTACTGGGTTAAAAACTTGAATAATTATTGGCAGATTATGGAATGTGAGGCCTGGTTGTGGGTAGTACATCATTGGCATACTACTTGGAAAGATATAGCTAGAAATAGGCCAACCAAGGAGACTTTAGTTGTATCTTCTAACAGTCAAAAAATGCCCC
Organism: Peromyscus eremicus; assembly: GCF_949786415.1. Lineage (NCBI taxonomy): Eukaryota > Metazoa > Chordata > Mammalia > Rodentia > Cricetidae > Peromyscus > Peromyscus eremicus. The sequence continues at coordinate 5,356,734 of NC_081439.1, read as the reverse complement.
CTTGTGGTTAAACATCCTAGAAGCTGTGGCTAGTTTCTTTCTGCTGTATCACAAACAAAGGTTCCAGAGGGGGTTCCCTAGCTATAACATATGCACGTTGTGAAACAATAGCTACATCTTCAAAAGACCCCAGCATCATCATAATGTCATTAGCATTATCCATTTGATTCCATTTATAGGCTTTCCAAGAGGCTCATGGAAAGGGATACTCTCAGAAATTTCTTGTCTGCCATAATATGAGAGAGAAAAGGGGTCACATTACTCTCACAAATATGTACTTCATTGAGTAAATGTCCACAAAAAAGCAAACCCAAGACATAAAGAGAAAAAAGGCAATGAGAGAAGAGGGAAAGAACTTTGTCCTCAGCCTCTTCCTGTTACTCTCTCTGCTTCCTGACCACCAAGAACTGGGCAACTTTGTTTCATCACAAGCTTTTGCCACTATGTTGCTCTATTTCTACCACAGACCCACAGAAATGGAGAAAGGCAGCCATGGACTGAAATCCTGAATCTAAAGGAACTTTCTTTCTGTGAAGGTGTTCTCTCAGAAATTTGTCACTACAATAAAAGTTCTGACTGACACACTCTAATGACAACTCAGGAAGTCAAACAATGACCCTTATAGTAACCAGCTCAAGTTGTCCAGAACTTAAGAGCTGATTGCTCCCCAAATTTTTGCCTCCTCTTTCATTTTAGCATCAACTAGAGAGAGGCAAATGTGCATCCCTAGTCAGGATAATAGCGTTCTCTAGTCTAGTTAGCCTGCTTTGACTTTGCCCCCACCAACATCGTCTAAGGTAATAGTTCTCAACCTGTGTACAATAACCCCTTTGGCAGACTTCTATCTCCAAAAATATTTACATTACAATTCATAACAGTAGAAAATTACAGCTATGAAGTAGCAACAAAAATAATTTTATGGTTTCAGTCACCACAACATGATGAACTGTATTAACGGGTCCCAGCATTAGGAAAGTTGAGAACAACTTAGAGTATAAGACATACACAAGCCCGTCCCCCTTTTTCCCAACTTAAAGCATTCCCAATCCTCTACCTGCCTTTTGTTGTACCCATTTTGTGAAACCCCCAGAGACTACCAAGGAGCCTGTTTCCAAAGCAAGCACATAAGGGTCCTTTTATTCAAGTTCAACCTGGGCCACCACACGGCAGATGGAAGGAAATGTGGCTGTGGCACGAGCCCAGGTGTAAAGAGTTTTTATAGGGAAAAACCACAAGCTGGGAATTACATGCTTGGGATTGGGTAGAAGGCATATGGAGCAAGGTGATTTTTTGAAAATATTGGTCTAGACTTTGGGTGTGAAACCACATTTGAAACCATTGGGTTAGACTTCTGGCTGGGAACCACAACCTGCTGAACAGGATTATCTGGGCTGCTCAGCAGGATTATCTAGATATCTTCAAGGGCCATAAACCACAGACAGTATATCTACAGGAGGATACTGCTCTGTATCCGTTTGAATTGTCATGGCACATTCCTGACGTCCTTCCTTGAACTGAGTACAGCAGGTGGTCTGAGATGGTGGCCCTTTCCCTAAGATGGAGCCTGTAAAATCAAGTCTAGACCTTCACACTTTAACTCCTTACCAAACACAAACGATGGTGGTTAACTCCCTTGTTATAACAATTCCTGAATAAATAGCCTCTGTTTTCCCTCATTTGTGTGGTCTGCATTCCTCCCACACACTGAAGTCTTCACTGAGTACATGGTCTCAGAACAGTTTACCTAATCTTGAGGACTCTGACCCACACCTGGAGATTCTATGATTCATATAAGAATTTTCTTTGCTTTATACAATAAGCATTCAAAATTGTGAATATATGAACTTTTTTTATGGCATATCTAGTCAGAGAGCAGGTCCAGGAGAAAGAGCCAGCCTGAGACAAGTACAACAAAAAGATTTAAGAACTATCTCTTCCAATATCAGGAATAGGAAACAAACCTCATTTTAAACAGTCCAGTTGACAATCTGTACTCAGTTACCCCAAACATTTCCCATAAAAAATATGTGCTGGGTTAAGGTAGGTGCCAGATCTGTTAGGAATAGTTATCTTTAGGAGCAAAGAGCTTCAAGGATGAAAGATGTTATTTTCTTAAATAGAAAGGGGACATCCTTTGTCTCACCCACCATCACCTGAGGCAGTCTCTCCCTGGAAACCCACTGGTCATGCACTCTGGCGGGGGAATCAGGTAAGTTATTTTCATTCTCCTCCCTCTCTTGGGAAAATAGCACAAAGGTCAAACCCACAGATCTCCATAGAAACCGGGAATGTTAAGCACACAGGATTGTCTTTCCAAGGGGAAAGATGAAAAACCTGTTTTTCCACCCAGAAAACTGACAATTGGAAATGACAAACAGTCTGGTGATCTGTGTTATCTGTTGGACCAAGCCATCTCAAGCTCCAAGATGGGAGGTGGCTAGTAATCTAAGTGACCCTTATAGCCAGAGGCTCCCCCAAGCTCCCATAACCAGGACTAGAGGTAGCTAATAGCCCAAATGACTTCTATGCTATTTGTATGACTGAGTGACTGAGACTAGGCCATTTAGGTGCTTAAGCTAGTGTTTAGGTAGAAGCCCTACCACCATCTATACATACCCAAAAAGGTTGGGATGTTGGGGATCTCCAGCTAGGGGCCCCATTCCATGCTCTGGTCTCACTCTTTCCATTCCAAACCCCATCCCTGAGAAAGCCCACCAAAACTCAACCCCTCCCTAGCGCTGCTCAAGACCACACCTACAGGCTATATAAGACCTGGTAGCCATATTTGCCATGTGTTTTCTCACTGGCTTTCCCAAGGGTTGCTTTGCTCTGTTTATTAAACCTGGAAAGGTGCAAAACTACACAAAGAAACTCTGTCTTGAAAAAAAAAAAAAACAGGATTTATCCATTCAGTTTGATTGGCTTACTACATTGGCATTGGTGAATACCCAATAACCTGGGATTCGAAACTTATCAGCTAGTACAGGTAGCATATCTCTAGAATCCATCTTCTTGGAAGAAATGACATGTATCTTGAGTGACTTTCAATGTAATTACACTTCCTTGTGCAACAGAGATTGTATTACTCCAGGAAACCTTTTTCCAAACTATACTGGGTTTAAATACCTTGGGAATAAACTGAGTGTTATTAGACTCCCCGAAGTCTGATCCAAGTTGATGAAGTCAATCTTTACTGGATTTTCATTCTTATCTCTTTATAGGGTTCACTTCCCTGTATGAAACCTACAGGAACCCTGTGAGGACCCACAGAGGCTCCCTAGTAAGGCCTTACCAAGGTCAGAAAGTCTGAGCTTGCTTTGTCCAGCAGAGCTGCACAATGGGATGATTTGGCCAGGGCCATGGTTACCAGGTGTTTTGAAGGGTCTACACTTGGCTGTACGTTGTGCTTTGATCTTGAAAGGGGGAGGTCTTTTGCTTCTTTCCTTGGTAGTGTATAAAAATCCCATTAGAATAAAACTCGCGGCGACTGGGTATTGACCCAGGGCCATCCCAAAGCTGTCCTGTGTCTCTGTGTTTCTCTCCATCTTTGTCTATATTTCAATCTAATACTTCCTCATTCCTCACTCCTCCCCTCAAGAACCCTTTGGCAGAGCTGGTCTCCTACAGGACCCCCCAACTCCTCACCTTCCAACTCCCTAGTTTTGTCCCCAGCTTTGTAGCAGACCACCTGCTGCACCCTCTCCCTCCTCTCAGCCTCAGCTCCAAGAGAATTAAGCAGATCCTCTCTTACAGCTTTGCTGCCCCACCACACCCTTTGTTTCATGCACTAACACCCTAGACACTCTCTTTCTGGAAACCTTCTGGCCAGGGAATCAGATCCTCATGGAAGGACCAGCTTTGCTCCCTCCTGTGGACCCTCTCAGCCCCCACCCTCACCATGTTTTCTAGCCCATTCCCATTCCTAAGTGACAGCTCACAATACCTAGAAATAAGTTCTTAAAAGGACAATTTTCAGCTTCATGTGGAAACAGGAAAGAAAAAACAAAATAAAATACCTAAAATAATCCTGAAAAATAAATGAATTGCTGGAGGTATCACAATCCCCAATTTCAAGTTGTACTACAGAGTTATAGTAATAAAAAAGAGCATAGTGTTGACATAAAACAGAAATGTTGATCAATGGAATTGAATTGAATTCCCAGTATAAGTCTATACACTTATGGACACGTGATTTTTGATAAAGAAGCCAGAAATATGCACTGGGGAAAAAAAAAAAAACAGTGTCTTCAACAACTGGTGTTGGTCAAACTAGATAGCTGCCTGGAGAACAATATAAATAGATCCATACTTATCTCCCTGCACATAAATCAACTCCAAATGGATCAAAGACCTCAACATAAAATCTTGTGAACCTGATAGAGGAGAAAGGGGGAAATAGCCTCAAACCCATTGGCAGGTGAAAAGACTTTCTGAAAAGAACACCATTATCACAGGCACTAAATCAACAATAAATAAATGAGACCTCATGAAACTGAAAAGTTTCTGGATGTCAAAGGACACCATCATTTGAGTAGTTTATATTAAGCATATTTCAGCACAGTATAATTTGGTAAAAATTTTCCTGGTAATAAGTAACTCAATCTCCTATGCACAATAAAGTGTAAGATGTAACTACATAGAAACTCCCTGTAAAGTACGTGAGACATCTTCCACAAAGATTGATTCTATAGCTGGGCAGTGCTGGTGCATGCCTTTAATCCCAGCATTTGGTAGGCAGAGCCAGGCGAATCTCTGTGAGTTTGAGGCCAGCCTGATCTACAGAGTGAGATCCAGGACAGGCACCAAAATTGCACAGAGAAACCCCATGTCGGGGTGGGGGGTGGCGGGGAACTGATTCTATAAATTGACAAGCACACCATTAAGGTCTGAAGGAGGATCTTTTGTGATCACCAGGTTATTAATCACATCCATCCCTTCTTCTGGGTGAATAACAGGTTATGAATACCTCCCTTTAGAGGAACAACCCTTTAAGTTTAGCATTTCTGGTTCCTTAGTGCTTATCTGTGAGTACAAGAATCACCATGGCTACCACAACTACACATCTAATAGATGGCTAACACCTAAAATATGTAAATACCCAAAAAAAACTGGACATCAAAAAAAAACCAATTAAAAACTGTGACTCAGATCTAAACCAAGTTTTCTCAATAGAAGAAAGTCAAATAGCTTCGAAGTACTTAAAGAAATGTTCAACATCTTTAGTTATCAGCGAATTTGATTTTGCAAATCAAAATTTGATTTTGCAAATCAAAACTACTTTGAGGTTACATCTTACACCAGTCAGAATGGCTAAAATCAAAAACACAAGTGACAGCTCATGCTTGAGAGGATTTGGAGCAAGGGCAAAACTGCTCCATTGCAAACTTGTACAACCACTGTGGAAACCAATATGGCGATTCCTTAGAAAACTGGAAACAATTCAGTTGTTCACCAAAAGGGCTCCATGAGAACCCCTAAACAACCCAGGCTATTGCCAAGGCTATTGAATGCTCTCCACAAATGGAAGGTAAGGCCCTATTGCAGAAGATAGCAGCTACACAAACCATTAAACATGGAGAAGCAAAGCTGATGCCAACCTAGAGCCTTCACCCCTGCTGACTAGTGTTCAGGGTACTGGAAGGTACTCTGCATGCTAACAAAGGAGAAAGGTAAACACTAACCCAGCTACAAACCCTTTGATTTACAATAGTGACCTACATATAAGATGTATTAGTGAAATAGTAGCACAAAGCTTGTGGGACTAACCAACCAATTTCTTATTGGATTTAAGGCCAGCTCCATGAAATGGAACCTATCCCCTACACTTCTGAGATGGCCAAGAACCTAAAACTAGATAGGACAGGAACCCAGGGGAAGATCAATTACCATGTTCTGCCAAGTGAACATGGTAACAAAATGACTCCTAAGAACATTCAGCTATACTAAATAGATCAGTGTTTTACTGAGCCATTGTCCAAGAAGCCTCCTCCTGCAGCAGGTAAGAATAAATAAAGAGACCCACAACAAGACAATGTGCACGAAGTGAAAGAACTTGAAACACTCAGTCCTAAGTATGATGTCTACATTAATTTTGTACCCTCCCAGCTCAGGGAACACTGCAGAAGAGGAGGCAGAAAGATTATAAGAGCCAGAGGGGATGAAGAACACCAAGGAAATAAGTCCCTCTAAACACAGCAGGATTGATGAATGTATGAACTCACAGAGACTATGGCAGCATGCACAGAGCCTGCGCAGGTCTGAGCCTGATAGGATCCCAGTGCTGAGAGTGGAAGTGGACACAACCCACATCCCTAACCCATAAACTTTCTTGATAACCACTTGCATATAAAAAATTAGTTTGATCCAATGGCATCTCACTGGGTATACAAACCACTCAAGAACAGGCCCCATGCCCAGCAGTAGATGGCCAACACAAAACCAACAGTGATATTTTTGGAGATTTTTTCTCTTTCTCTTTTTCTTCTTTACCCTATAGGTTCTTTGCTTATAAACTATGGTTTCTGTTTTTCTGGGATTTCTGTGTTTGCCAATGTGTGTGTCTCTGTGTTGATTTGTGGTTTTTGTGTTTTTCTTTGGCTTTTTGTTTTTCTGTTTGTTTGTTTTGTCCTATTCAGATTTGTTTGATTTTATTTTATCTAATTTTATTTTTTTCTTTTTTTAAATGTCTTTTTGTTTTCTAATAAGAAAGGATGTGGATCTAGGTGAATGAGAAGGTAGGGAGGAGCTGAGAGTAGTTGGGGAAAAGGGGACCATAATATACATTATGTGGAAAAAAATCTATTTTCAATTAAAAAAGAAAAAAAGAAAAAATAGAAGAGGGATATGTCTGTGTTCTCATCTTGAATTAACCTGTCTGTTGAAATCAGACTAGGTAGCTTTTGATTGAGCAGTTGATCTTCAGTAGGAACTCCCTGTTGTTCCAGCAGACCCCACCTTAAGAATTAAACTTTCTAGAGAAACACTAGCTTACTAGCTAAAGTAAACAGTTAGTCACCAACATTGTCAGAATTATACCAAGCTAGTAGGGATGATCAAATAAAAGAAGTGGAAAAATTTATCAAATAATTTAATATGCAGGTAACTGTATCAGCCCTTACCTGGGCCTTGGTGAGACTAACTCTAACCCTTATTTATAGCTAAGCACCTAGGAAAGGAATCCTTACTCGAAAGAACAAAACAAGAACCATGAAGAAAAGCAATTTCAGGAGTTGGAGAGATGGTTGAGTGTTGTTCTTGCAGAGGACCCAGATTTTACTCTTAGCACCCACATGGTGTTTTACAACCAACTGTAACTCCAGTCCCAGGGTATCTGACAGCTTCTTCTGACCTTCACTGGCATTAGACACACACATGGTCCACACACATGTATGTAAAATAAAATAAATATATTTTAAAATATTTTTAAAGAAAAGCAATTTTGCCTATGACCACCACTAACCCTAAGTTTGATTAGCCCATGATATGGTTATGGGTAGAAATTATTAGAACACGGGAATATTACAAGTAAATACGGTAGCTGAAGTAGGAGGAAAGGCCGTTAAAGATGATTTAATGACCCATTGTTTCTTACCTGCCTTCCAGCCATGTCCTCTCAGCACCAACCCTCTCTAAGCCCTGTAGTAAATGAAAAACCTTCAGTCTTTTCTACCTGGGACCATGTGATTGTCCCTCTTTGATTTTGTAGGCTGCTTATTGGCAAAGGCACCTCAGTTCCCTAGTTGTCCCAGGAAGTATGCATATACTTTCCCAGATATGCAGTTTGGAGTCTATTCCACTATCTCATTAAGAGAGAAAGGGGGAATTTATAAAACTTTTACTATGCTTAATTCTTATAACAACCCTTTGAGTTTCTTGTTCACACTTTACATGGAAGAGAATCAGAATGTGTTGCGTAAACATTACAAGATGTATAGCTTTCAAAAGAACTCTAAAATAATGATTAAAAATGATTGTGAAGAATTTAAGGTTTAGAGAATGTCCCAACTTACGGGAATTAAGTTTAATTTAATAATTTTCTGAGTAAAAGTTGGATAAACATACTATTCAGTAGAAACTATTTTTCCCATTTTTTCTTCTTTATTTTCTTTTCTATTTTTATTTATTTAATAAGATGGGACCTCATTTATGTTGTTCAGGTTGGTCTCTAATAGTTGGAACTGCAGGCAAGTGCTACCTCAATGTTTTCATCATTCATATTTTGATCTTTGCCTGGGTTTGCACGTGTAGTCTAATCCTCCCTCACAATAATGACCAAAGGTGAGAATCTACAGTTCCTAGTCAATCCTTTGATATTGAAGGCAAACAACTGACACCCTAGACGTGCTAATACTAAGTTATGATGTGTAGTAGATTATGTGTATTTATATTTTTAACTTTCATTATTTACAACTTACAATCGGTTTAGCAAAATATAAACCAGGGAACATATGTATATTGGTAAAATCCCCTGCCCAAGTGTTGCTTTGCTGTGGGATGCTATTTCACACTAGTTTAATAAAACACTGATTGGCCAGTCTCCAGGCAGGAAGTATAGGCAGGGCGAGCAGACTACAAGAATGCTGGAAAGAGGAAGGGCAGAATCAGGAGTTGCCAGCCAGACACAGAGGAAGCAAGATGACAAAGCAGAACTGAGAAAAGATACCAAGCCACATGGCTAAACATAGGTAAGAATTATGGGTTAATTTAAGTGAGAGCTAGTCAGTAATAAGCCTGAGCTAATGGCCAAGAAGTTATAATTAATATAAGCTTCTGAGTGATTATTTTATAGGTGGCTGTGGGACCGTGAGGCTGGGCAGGCCAGAGTAACCTTCCAACTACATTGCTTCAAGTCAGTCTGTGACTTATGGCAGGGAATTACAAAACATGAATTCTACTGGTTATTAGAAGGCAGCCACATGCAAAGGAAAGGGGCAGCAGTGCTTCTAATAAACTCAGCAGGAGAAAGTGCAGCCAGGAGGATAAGAGAAGAAAAAATCTCAAGGAAATCTCCACCCAGCATGGTTGCTGTGGGAAAGCAAGGCACTGAATATTTCTGACAGCTCTCTAACTTCTTGTTTTCTCTTTATATTGACAAAATAGCAACAAAGAGCTTCTAAGTCTTGGGTAGGTGGGAATTTTTGGATGGGCTGAGACAGATGCCGTGTGTATATCTGCACAGTTCTCAGAGACTATGGATCTGCTATGAAACCTACGGCCGCCACTTTCATTATATCCATAAGCCATTCCAGGTGAGTGTGAATGCACCCCTCACATGGGTAAAGCCACATGCTAGCACATCATGGAATGAAAGCTTTAAAAAGAGATGACAGATGCTGCAGGTCCCAACTCATCTCCTAAGCCCTTCAAATGAAAAGCAATAAACATGCTGCTACCTTAAATTGCCTTGTTTGTTCCACACTAATGGAAACTCTATGATCTAGCTGAAAGTATTGGATTTCAGGTCATTGGCTAATAACAATTCATTAATTTAAAATAAACAATAGGAGCATTCAATTACACATTGGTGGCTAAATAGGGAACCTTAAAGAACACCTTGAGGGCTTCGTTGAGCTAAGTATCAGGTGTCTCCACAATGACAGACTTTGCACACAACCATCAACCTCATTAGAGAGATTTTTATATTATCTATATAGTTCAGGAATAATGGTGCAGGGGAAGAAGAGAGAAAAAGCAAGAGAGGGGAGTGGGAAAATATGGACAGGTTAAGAGGAAGAGAAAAGAGAACCAGGAAAAGAAAAAAAATGAATGGGAAGGAGACAGGAAGAAAGAAGCCAGTGAAAGGAAATCAGAATATATTTGATGAATTGGAATGGGAGGGAAAGAAAAAGAGTGGCACAAAGGTATTGTTTGTTATTGTTTGTTGTTTCTTAATACAAAGAGGAATTGAGTTGCCGTTCCTGCAGCTAGCTGTGCTCCATGGTGACTACGCATTTCTTTGGACTTAGAAGATGACCTAAGTAACCCTAAGGAAACAAGAAAGACATTGAACAAAGGGATTCTGGAGAAGAGAGGAGGGAGAAGCTTTTGATTTATCATTGCCATAATACAGGGGAGTAGGCAGGCTTTTAGTCAAAAGGGAGAACAGAAAAAGAGAAAATTACCAGTCATCAAATGTTATTTACTGTTCTAGCTCTTACCTGGCATTGAACTGAAGGCTGAAAGCAATGGCTAGGACAAGTAAAAGTGAAGGCGGGAAGATCCCAGTGTTTGTGGAAGCACTGCAGTGCAGACCTGACAAAGCAAAGGGCTAGGGACAGTCCCCGAATGGCACTGAGAAAGTACACTCAAACTCTGCAGTGAGCTGCCCCTTCCAAGGCTTTACCACAAGGCATGTCTTTTCAGTATTTGTGTAAACTGGTAGACTATTTGGCTTGGTTTTGATGACACTATTTCAGCAGATAATCACTAAAGTAAGGTGAATGAATAAAAGTTTAGGTCATTATTGCACTTGAGAGGCTGATGTGGAAGGATGGCTTTTGCTCAGGAGTTCGGGGCCAACCTTAGAAACAAAACTTCAACCCATGTCAAAAAAATATACAAAAATAAAATAAAATCTTGAAGCCCAGTGTTAAAATCACGGTGCAAGTATCAGAGCAGCATCCGCATCTGAGAATTGTTAGAAAGGCAGAGTGCATAAACCTTCCCATGCACCACTTGTATATCTATAAGTTCCTCAGGGAATTCATATGCCAAAGAAAGTTGGAGTAGCACCAGTTAAGAGAAAAATTACATGCTAATTCCACTAGTATTTATATTTTGAATACTTTGGTTCTGTCTGAGATCCATGGTGCTTCCCTGGCATGCCTTTATAACTGACAGGTGCAACCTCCATTTCCTTCCCCATTCTCCCAGCCAAGGCAGACAGTCCTAATTGATAAATCAATAGTGAATACCAGGAGCACTATCTTGAATTGTCAGACGAAAAAGTGACTGGGGTTGGCATTCTAGCTTAGCCTTTTGCTGGCACATTTATCAAAGAGACACAAGCATGTGTAAGAATCATCTAGAATACTCAGTAAAACACAGGTTTCTTTTTTTATTTTTTTTCTTTACTCTGGAATTTTCATAGATGAGTACAATGAAATATGTTCACGTCTAGCCCCCATTTCCCATTCCCAACTCTCTTCATGTTCCTGATAACACACCCTTTCCAAATTTTATTTATTTTTTAATATAACACACTGAGGACTAATTAGTGATGCTTGTATATGCTTGGGTGTGGGGCCATCTGCTAGAGCAGTGCTCCTCAACCTTTCTAATGCAGCTCCTCATGTTGTGGTGACCCCCAAACATAAAATTATTTCCTTGCTAGTTCATAACTGTAATTTTGCTAGTGTTATGAATTGTAATGTAAATATCTGATATGCAAGATATCTGATATTCAACCCTCAAGGGGTTGTAACCCACAAGTTGAGAACCACTGCACTTGAACATATAAAACCTGCCAATGGCTATATCCTCAGAAAAGAATGATTCTCCCTCCCCCAGTAACTATCCAGTGCCAATAGCTCCTCAATAAAGGATGGAGCATGGAGAATATCTCCTCCATCTACGCCAGAACTTTTGACCAACTTGATCTTGTGTCAGCCTTGAGCATATAACCACAGTTACTGTAAGTTCATGATTGCAACAGCCATGTCACATCCAGAAGACAGTATTTTGCAGCATTCTTCCCTATCTTTTAACTCTTACATTCTTTGTTTCTTCTGTGATGTTCCCTGTTGGTGGTGGAGCTAAATATAGATGTCCTATTTAAGCCTGAGCACTCAGTCTCTTATTCTTATCCCTTTGATCAGGTTTACATCTCCTACTGTAGGAAGAAACTTCTCTGGCCAAGGTTAAGAGCAGACCAGGTTTATGAATATAAGCATGAACATTTAGAAGGTAGTTTAACAGTGTGACTACTTAGCTAATTAGTAATAGCAGGCTCTAGCCTAGGGCCTATGACATCCCTAGTCATGGGCTTTTGACCAAGATTGCAGTACCAGGCATGAAATTCCCTCCTGGGGAGCAGGCCTCATATCCAATCAGAAAGTAGTTACTTACCCCCATAATATTAATGCCACTATTGCACCAGTAGGTACATCTTGCCTAGTAGGCCAATATTGAAGCATTCAGAATCTAGCTGTAGATAAAACCTGAAGCCTTTAGCACTGTAAATTCCTTCTTAGGACTACCTTCATTGTATTTCATTGATTTTATTATATCCTGTTTTCACTTTCATTCAACTGTAGGATTTTTAAATTTTTCCTTCTTGATTTTTTTCAGTGACCCAACTATCATTCAATAGTGAATGGTTTAGTGTTTGTGAGTTTCTATAATATCTGCTGATATCTAGATTTATTTCATTGTGATCATATAGAATATATGATGTTATTTCTATTTCCCTACATTTGTTAAGTTTTGCTTTTTGCCCTAATATATGAACAATTTTATAGAACATTCTCATGGACTGCTGAGAAAAAAATGTGTTTTCTTTTTTCTTAACTTTTTATTGATTCTTTGTGGATTTTACATCATGCATTCCAATCCCACTCATCTCCCCATCCCCTGGCCTCCACTCTCTGCTCTTGTGACTCCCAAAAACAAAACAAAATTTGAAAGTATAACCTAGAAACAAAACAAAACAAGAAGAGAAGGAGGAAAAGAAGAAAATTTCAGCATGGAAGCTGTAGTGTGGCCCAGTGAGTCACACAGAATATCCCTTAGTACACAAATCTTTATTTGTTAAGGGTTCTTTGCAATGGATCATTGGTCTGGTTTGAGGCCTCTGGCTTCTGCTACTCTGTTGATACTGGGCCCTCACTGGGACTCCTCTTGGATATCTTATTGTTGCCTTATGTCATGTGGGTCCTGTAGCTTTGGATCTGCAGGCCGGTCCCTTCACATGCTCCAGCAGCTCATAGATGAGGTGGATGTTGGGGTGAGCTAATTCATAACCCTAGTTCTGGGCCTGGGTAGTAGCTGAGTTGGTCAGCCTACCAGCTTCATCTCATCTTCACCACCAGGGCAAGCTCTTCTGCATGGCCCTAGCTAACTCACCCAATGCAGCAGGCAGCAGGGATCAGGGCCAGTTCTCCTGTTCTCAGGCCCTTGAGTCGGACTCTCCCACACTCATACCACCAGGGCCAGATCTACTGTTTTGCCCAGGTGAGGTATACAGCCCCCTCTCCCAATTGCTGTAGTTGGTGAGGGACAGGGACAGCTCTTTCATTCTTTTGTCCCAAAGGCCAACTCTCTTGCCTGGGGCAATTGGCAAGGGGTGGGGTATGGAGGGTATATTTCTCCCACATGGCATATGAGGGAGGGTCCAGGTGCCCACTCTCCTGCTTTCATGTCCACAGGACTAAAAACTGTGTATTCTTTAGTATTTGGGTGGAATGTTCTGTAGATGCCTATTAGGTCTGTTTGTTTTATGATGTGATTTAACTCCAGCCTTTCCTCTGTTTAGTTTTGCCTAGATGACCTGTCTGTTGGTGATAATGGGTTATGGAAGTTGCATGCTATTACTGTGTTAGGGTGATTTTAAATCTAGCAGATTCTTTTTAAGTGAAATTGGATGCGCTTTTTTTGGCACATGTATGTTTAGAATTATATTATCCTCCTAGCATGTTGTTTGTTTGATGAGTATTAAACAACCTTTATTATCTCTTTTAAGTATCTTTGGTTTGAAGCCTATTTTGTCAGATATAATAGCTATGCCTGCTTTCTTCCTATATAAATTTACTTGAAACACCTTTTATCCATCTTTTTACCCTAAGGTGGTATCTGTTTTTGATGGTGAGGTATGTTACTTGGAGGCAGCAAAAAGATGGATTCTGTTTTCTTACCCAATCTCCGAATCTGTCTTTGTATTGAGGTAATTGAGACCATTAATATTCAGAGCTATTACTATTGTTATTTTTATTATTATCATTATTGTTGCTGAAAAATGTGTGTTAATTATAGGCACTTTATTGATTCTGTGGTGTTTTCTTAGATCTTTAATTTTTAGTATTGTTACGTGTTCCCTGTGACCTATTGGGTATGCTTATTCTTCTCTTCAGATGGAAGTATAACTTCCAGCATCCTCTGTAGAGCTAGCTTCCTGTCCATAAATTCCTATGATGAAAAGTTTATATTTCTCTTTCAATTTTAATATAGTTTTGCTGAGTACAATAGTCTGAGTTGACAGTTGTGATCTTTCTGAACTTACAATTTATCTTGCTAGAGCTTTCTGGATTTAAGAGTTTTCTTATGAGTAATTAGATGTCATTCTGATAGGCCTGCCTTTATAAGTGATTTGAACTTTCCTGGTTCTGTCTTTTTAATGTTTTAGCTATAATATGTCACAAGGAGTTTCTTTTCTGGTCCTGTCTATTTGGAATTCTGTAGGCTTCTTAGATCTAAATGGGCATCTCTTTCTCTAGGTATGGAATTTTTTCTATGAGTATATTGCAGATATATTCTATAACTTTGGTATGATATTCTCCTTCATTGATGCTCATAATCCAAAGGTTTGATATTTTTCATGGTATGATCCACTTAATAGATTTTTATTGACTTTTACCAAGTGGTCCAATTCTTTTACTTTGTCTTCTAGCTCTGATATACTATTTTTCACATGGTCTGTTTTATTGCTGAGACTTTCCACTGAAGTTTTTATTCCGTTTATTAAGTTTTTCATTTCTGGCATCATTTCAGTTTGGTTTTTCTTCAGTAATTCTCTTTTCTGCTTTCATGTCTTGTATTGACTTCTTTATTTCATTCATCTCTTTATTTTTGCTCTCTTTGAGTATATTCACATCTTCTTTGGGTTGTTTAAAGATAATTAGAATCATTCTTTTGAATTCTTTGTCTGGAGGGTGTTTTAGTCATTGTCATTGGGGTCCATTATTATGGGGTTAGTAATTTTTAGAAGAGACATGTTATCTTTGATTTTCATGTTGCTCTTATTTCTGCACTGAGACTTGCTCATTTAAAGTTAGATGGTTGAGTGAAAGTGGGCCTGGGGCTGATAGTATTAGGACTGTTTACTTGTCAGTGCAAAGTTAGGGCACTTGGGACAATGTAGGCAAGGACCAGGCTTAGGAACTTCTTACCTATTGGCACTGGGAGGAAAGGAAAATTTAGGGTCAAGTTATTAGGTCCTGAAGAGTTCTTACTTGTGGTTACCAGGAGTTGAGCAGGCTACTGGTTGGTGCATAGGGACACCTTACCTGTCAATACCAAGAGTTAGGCAGGTAGGGAAACTTTAGGCCAAGTCAAGTGAATACACAGATTTCTAGGAAGAATTTCTACACCTATTTCCATGGTGGCTACATCAGTTTACACTCTCATCAACAGCATTGTTGCACACATCAAATTCAATGGCTATGATTGCATGCATAAGACCTACATTAAGTTCAAGTCAGTCAAAATCCCAGCAGGTATAAGGGACGAGATCATGAAGTCCCACCCCATCTGAGGATCTATTGGTAACTGATGGTTGCTAGGGGCAGGGGAAGTCCATTTTCCTCAGGGATGTGTCTCCTGAGAGGTTACGGACCTACACCCATGCATGTACAGACAGCAGTAAGTAAGTGGACTCAGTCAGGTTTTTTAAGAGCATATAAAATTGGGAGGGAATATTGGAGGGAGAAGGGAAGGAATTAGAGGGAAGAGAATAGCGAATTGACTTAATCAAAACACATTATATGCATGTATGAAATTTTCAAACAACGAACAAATTTTTAAACACTGACTATACATTTTCTGTATTGGTATGACTGGTGTGAGGCCTGAGAATCTGCACTGTTAACTCATCCTAAATTGTTTATACTGCAAATCTAGGAATCATACTTTCTATCCTCTCCTTACCCCTCTTTCTCATATGAAGGTACTATATTCTATCCCTTCCTTTAGAGGCTTGTACTCTACAAAGTGAGTAACTTGATGCAGTAGCAGACATTATCTATTGAAAACTACTAGTGATTGAGTATTTTTAACTAAAATGCCCAGGTTCAGAAGTATTTCAGATGTCAAACTTTTTTCCAATTGCATGGACTTCATAGGTTGAGCATTTCTAATTGAAACAAAAAAAAAAACCCAGCATCTATAATACTGAAAAGTTGAGTTTTCTGAGCATCACATCAACACAAGATCAGATTTTTGAAGGATTTCAAACTTCCAGATTAGGGTTACTCAACATGAATATTCCAAATGAAAAGTTTCTACACCTCAATATTAAGCCTCTCTACCGATGCAGCAATCCAAATCAGACCAAATCAAACCAAATTAAGAAAAAGCCCAATTTTAATAGGTAAAATGCTCCTGGATTATTTTTCAGCCTGCCCCCCATGAGATAGGGAAAAAAGACTGAAAAACCACATGTCTGTTTTCTAGGGGGCAGTTTAAATACCCTGTGGGAGTGGTCTTGAGCATCTCTGGGGGAGGAGCCATGTTTGGTGGGCTTTCTGAGATGAGGCAGGGTTTGGGGAGAGAGATGGGGGAGGAGGGCTGTTCCTTCAGAACATTCCAGACTCTTTGGGGCTATGGATGCCAGGGGTGAGGTAGCTTCCTCCAGAACATTTCAGACTCTTTGGGGATATGGATGCCAGGGGTGAGGTGGAGCTTCCTCCAGAACATTGCAGACTCTTTGGGTATATGGACACCGGTTCATGTCTGGCTGCCTCTTGTGGGCATGGGGTGACATGGGGGAGGGGGAAGTCAGGAGTCAATGGACTAACACTCAGCAGGAGGTGTGAGTTGAGGTGTATCTGGTTAACTGCCATACTGGAGACCTTAGGAATTTGTTTCTTGAGGAAGCAGAGAAGGCAAGTTACTAGGAAAAAAATAGATTATTAACACCTGTCCTAGTGCTGACAAATTTAAATGTGCAAGGCAGAAGAGCAGATAGGCCCTTCATTGGGATATCTTGGAAAACCAGAAGGTGGAGGGTCCCAGCTGCTGGACAGACCATGTATCCTGAATAGGTGTCCACTTGAGCTTGGAGAGATGGTAACAGCATGGATGTCCCAGGAGCTTGGCAGCCAAAGGGGTGGTAAGGATCACGATGTCCACTGGGGCTTGAGAGACTTAAGAGCTAGCTGTTTGAGTAGTATATGGTCCCCTGGGGAGAGTGAGGCTGGCTCAGGAGCAGTTGGGTCCATTGGTGTGGGGGCAGGGAGAGAGCTGTCAGCATGAGAATGGAGAAGAGACCTCATAAGGGAGAGGTAGGGGAGGTACCTGGCCAGTGGGGGAGTATGGGCTGGGAGGTGGTGATTGAAGAGAAAGGGCTTTGTGGAAAAGAGCTCAACAGGGCTCAGGCTTGTAGGAGAGCATGGGGTGGCCTAGAGGTGGGTAAGGGCAATAGGGAGAAGGGAGGGCCAAGATAACCTGAGGTTAATGGAGAGTTTGGCAAGCTGTTTTTGATGAGTCCATTGGTCTTCTCAACCTTTCCCAAAGATTGTGGGTGGTAGGGGATGTAGAGCTTCCAGGAAATGTTGAGAACTTCTGACATGAGCTCCATGACCCTGGAAGTGAAGGCTGGCCTGTTGTCTATTTGTATGGTCTGTGGCAGGCCAAATCTAAGAATGATGTGGTCCAGGAGTACTTGGGCCACCAAATCTGCTGTTTCCCTGGAGGTAGGGAAGGCTTCTACCCATCCTGTAAAAATGTCAACCAGAGTTAAGAGAACAGTTTTTTTATGGGTGGGCATGTGAGTGAAGTCCACCTGCCAATCCTCACCCAGCTGGTGTCCTCAAAGCTGGTGCAGGGGCTAACATATCTGGAGGGCCCCCTGTGGACTGGCCTTGACATATGTCTAGTAGGAGGAATGAACCTGTGAAATACAAGCTCGAAGATGGGTGGGGTCAAAGAGGGGCTCTAAGAAATGGAACAAGGCTTTGGGGCCTATGTTTAAGGTCTGGTGGATGTCTGATCTGCTGTGGTTGGGGGTTGTAAGTCCAGCAGGGCTTGGACCCTGTCGGAGGTGAGGGTCTTAGACCCCAGGCTGAGTTGAACACCCAAATACACCACAGTAAGAGAGCACAGCTGAGCCTCAGATGGGGATATCCCAGGGAGCCAAGGTAGTTCATCAGTGAAAAGGTGGCCTGTTGGGACAGAGGCAGGGTGGGGCTGCGGAGAAGAAGATCATCTATGTATTGGAGAAGTATGCTAGGACCAGAATCAAAGGTGGAGAGATCCCAAGCCAGGGCTCGGCCAAAGAAATGGGGACTGTCCCGAAAACCCTATGGGAGAACGGTCCATATATGCTGTCTGCAGAACCCAGTGTCAGGGTCCTCCAGATGAAGGCAAAGAGGAAGTATGAGTCAGGGTGTAAAGAGACAGTAAAGAAGGCATCTTTCAGGTACAGAACAGTAAAAAGGGAGGTAGCAGGAGGAATGTTATACAGGAGGTTGTATGGGTTGTTAACGACTGGGTGTGTTGGAATAACTGCTTCACTAATGAGGCAGAGGTCTTGAACTAAATAGTAAGTCCTGGAGGGCTTACAATGGGAAGAATGGGGGTGTTGTAGGGTGAGTTGACCAGAATTAAAAGTCTCTGAGATAAAAGGCAGGTGATAAAAGGCTTAAGGCTTCAGAGGTGGGTTTCGGAAATAGGAAACTGGGGTCTAGAAGGGAAGGAAAAGGGGTCCTTAAGGCGAATTAGAACTGGCTGGTGGTGAGTAGCCACCACTGAAGTTGAGGTATCCCATACTTGAGGATCCACTGGATAAGGAAGGGTAGAGAAAGGATAGTATGAGGTATGAACTTGTGAGGCTATTAAGGGGAGAACAAAGTGGGACTCAGGAGAGGGTGTAGGGCCCAAGGTGAGTGCAGCCCCAAAGTGGCTGAGAATATCACAACGAAGCAGAGGTGCAGGGCAAGCAGGTATAACCAGAAAAGAGTGTGAGAAAAATCGCCCTGCAAGAGTGCAGGGAAGTGTCAGGGTCTTACATGGGAAGGAAGGGGTCCTGTCCATCCCTGTGACAGAAATTATCGAGGAAACTGTGGGACCCAAGTAAGATGTTAAAACAGAACAGGTAGCTCCCGTGTCCAATAGAGAGTCAATGAACTTACCTGTTACCTGCAGCATTACCCTAGGTTCAGAGAGGGCAATGGGAGTCACCAAGTCTAGGCTGCATCAATCCTCCACCAGGCTTAGGAGTTCGAAGGCTGGAAAAGTCTCAGATGCTGGTGTTGGTGGGCATGGCACAGAGGATGAGCCCGCACAGGGGTATTCTGATTTCCAGTGTCCAGGCTGTTGGCAGATGGGGCATGGCCTTAGCAGCAGCTGAGGGTCAGGGCACTACCATGACCAGTGGCTCTCCTGGCAGCATTTGAAGTAGGCTCCTGGCAGAGTTGACTTGGGCTGAGCTCAGGCAGGATGGAGCCTTGTGGTCGACATTCCTTGTCCCCCTTGTGGGGGCTGTGGTGGCCTCAGGGCAGCTTCCAAGGTATGGGCTTGGAGCATAGTCTTCTGCTGCAGCCTTGCATTTCAGGAGGACTCAATTGCCTCTTCTCGGGCATTAGAAACTTTAAAAGACATTTTCACTAATTCTTGTATGGGAGTTTGGGGACCCTCCTCAGCCTTTTTTAATTTCTTTCTAATATCCAGCACTGACTGGGAAATGAAATGGGTGGGCAGGACCATGGCTCCCTCCCAGGGAGGGGGGCAAAGGGCTGGATCAAGTTGAGCATACTGAACCATGGTCTCTTGTAATCAATTTAGAAAAATGGTCAGCTTTTCCTCAGCTCCCTGTGTAATCTCTCACAGCTTACCAAAGTTAACAATTTTGCCTGAGATCATTTCCATACCCTGGAGGAGGCAGCAGATGATGATGTCTCTTCTCTGGTGGCCATTTTGACCCAGTTGGTAGTCCCAGTAGGGCTCTGTAGCTGGCACTGCCACATCACCCTGTGAAGGCAATATGAAGGCCCAGACTTGACTTTATAGACTCCATTTTAGGGAAGGGCCCCCATCATAGACCACCTGGTGGCTGGAGGCTATACTCAGGTTCAGGCAGAACCTCAGGAATGTGCCATGGCAACTCGAACAGATACCCTAGAAGCAGTCAATTAAAAAAACAGGGCAGTAAAGTTTAATAAGATCCAGATGCCCCTGCAGACATTCTGTCAGAAGTTTATGGCCCTTGAAGATATCCAGATAATCCTGCGCAGCAGGTTGTGGTTCCCTACCAAAAGTCTAATCCAATAGTTTTAAATGTGATTTCGCTCCAAAAGTCTAAACCAATACTTTCAAATAATCACATTGCCCCATATCCCTGCTACCCAATCCCAAGATGCCAAGGTATGTAATTCCCAGCTCGTGGTTTTTCCCATTAAAAATCCTACCCCTGGGCCTGCTGCTGCTGCTGCTGCATTTTCTTCCCTCTGCCTGGCGGTGGCCCAGGTTTGAACCTGATCATAAAAAGATGTTTATGTGCTTGCATCAGAAACTGGATCCTTGGTGATCTCTGGGGGTTCCACGACACATGTACAACAACCTCAGATACTATGTTGTCCATTGGGTGGGTCTGGTCTAAATACTGTCTAGCTGCTGCCTGAACTTGACCTCACTCCTCAGAAGTGAGAGTAGAGTCCGGATGACATAAAAGTCATGCCATGTCAGATCATAGGCTTTGGATAGATTCTTAGAATTCTGCCCTCACTCCAGCTACATGACTGCACATGCTCAGTTCAGGAGTTAAGCAAAGGGTCTTGCATCTTACGTCATCAGTGTACACTGGTGACTATATGTGTGCGGCATGGTCACATAATCAGCGCATGCATGGTGTAGCTCCATAAGCCCACTTCACCATGAGCCCTTAAAAAGCCACGCAAACCCCACCCTCTCTGTCTCTTCTTTGTTCTCTCTCCCTCCACCCCACTATCTTTCCCTCTGCTCTCCACATGTTCTCCCCCACCCCCTTCCTCCTAATAAAACTCTGAAACTAATACTGGGTTCTGTCATGACCGTGACCTTTCCACATGGCAACCAGCGCCACAACCAATGCCATTTATCATTCATTTCATTGGTGCCGTGACTTGGATGGGCTCTTCCACTGCTCTAGGTCTGTAGCTGAATGTCAGAAACCTGGACCTGTGACTGCCCGCTCTGCTTTTTTCATTTGCCCAGCCACTGGACCCGCATACCACACCCGACAACCAGATTGGTGAGTTTTTCCCCTTTCTGACCCCCGCTATTTCCTACAACTATAACCTGAGATATATTCCTCACGCCAGACTCCCAGGGGGTCCTTGGGCTGTGCAGGCACCAACTCATTCTCTCTCTTGATGAAGAGGTCAATGCCGTCAGACTCCCAGGGGGTTCTCGTGCTGTGTACACTCCCAGCCCTTACTCCTCTCTTGACAGAGGGGGGAGAACCTGTGCTGATTCATAGATCCTTCTCCAACCTCAGGGATGCCTGGGACTGGAGTCTGATACCGTTTCTTTATTTTAATTTTTTATTTTTCTCTCTCGGCGCTGCAGCCATGGGACATAGGGGCTTCCTTCTCGTGGTTCCATTCCTTCTCTGACAAATGCCTTAAATATCCCCAGATACCAGTAAATTTGGCTGCTTCAACCCCAATATTTCACGGGAATTATCTAACTTCATGTGTTAGGGATGGGAGGTGGGGCTAGGGAACAAGCAGAACCACTGTACCATCACCTAGATATTTGCCTACCTAGGCCCCACCAGCAGGACCAGTCAGCTACTATGAATGTTACCAACAAAAACTGAGTCACACTTGTCAAAGTTCTCTTCATCAGATAACCAAAAGGAAACAAACCTACTAAAATGGAGGTGGAAGTTGCCTTGTAACATCATTGGAAGTCAAACAGGTTCTTCACATTGTTTTCAAGTGTGTAGTCTTCATTTCAGAGACCCTGAGGAGTGCTAAAGATAGAAAGTCAAAGAAGTCATGGGTCCCAGATCTAAGCATACAATTACAAGATATTTTGAATAATATAGCACAAGTAAGAATCAAGAGTGATAAAGAGAACAAGGGAAGACAACTCAAGTCACAGATTAGGAAGGATTGCTAGAATTAGAGATGGCTGCAATGATTATTAAGTAATTATCAAGAGTTTCCTTAAGTAGTAGAGATGAGATGAACAAAAGACATTAAACAAATAGAATCAAACCAGATATAACAGCATAGGCCCTTAATCCTAGCTATTAAGGAAGGTAAGACAGGAGAATCATTTGAGTAGATGGGTTTGAAACTAACCTGTATAACACATGAAGGCCCAATCTCAAACAAGGAAAACAAGGAAGGGAAAAGGGGGAAGAGAGGAAAAAATAGAAAAATAGAATTGAGTCATAATTCTAGTTGTTAGCTACCATTATATAATTGTGTTTCTCAAGCCTTATGCCCATAAGTGTGGCCAAAGTGTGGATACCTGGAATTTCTAGAAAGGACTCTATCTTTTTTCAACCCTCTTCTTCCAACATCATACTTTTTCCTTCTATTCTTTTCTTCCATTTTACCAATTTATCTAACTGACCACAATGCTACTTAATACTTTTGTTTCAAGCATCCCAACTAGATACATCATCATCATGAGTCATATCACTTTTATTCATTACTTTAGTATTTGCCTTGAACCTAAAAATGAACCAAGTACCAAACTTGGATAGCAGAGCATCTACAGATCTGACTGGTACCTTGCCTCCTGAAGAACCACTCTCTTACACCACCTCTCCTAACTGAATGTATGGGTTTATATATTTGTATGTTTGTCAACCTGTGTCTTGCCAAGGTATACCCATTTTGTTATTTCTGCTTACTCATGCTCTCTTCTTTACAAATTCATGATCTTCTATGTAAATCAAAACTTTTATTGCTAGGTAATTGCCCTTCTGCATCAGTAACTTCTATCTCTGGAAATTATCTGCCACTAGGCCATTTTCATTTAGACCCAAGATCATATCAATATCAGCTATCTAACCATGTCTCTGGTACCATAATCCCATTCTAGGCCAACCTCCAATGTCAGTCAAAGCTATAAAGGATGGTTTTGTACAACAACTCATTTCTGTCTTCTTATCACCTCCACACTTTTATTTTTGCCATAGCTCCTAGCACTAGACAGTAAAAGTTTGCTCTACCCATGCAAAAATCCTGCCCCCAAAAGGTTGAAAAGTGATGCCCCCATGTGAGATTCGTAAATAACAAGATACACAGAATAGTGTCATCTACAGAATATTGAAAAACAAAATAAAATGTCTAGACTTTCTGGTAGAATCAAGACTCTGTCCTCATAGCATTTGCCTCAGTTATATATCTTTCTATTGGGTTTTCTACTTTTCCTATTTCACTTCCCAATCCCTCCACTTTTGTCTCACAAAACCATCCCTTTAATAAACTACCTACATTCAAGGCTTTGTTTAAGTTTGGGTTTCCACAAAGCAGAGCCAAGAGAATGATATAGCACATTTTATCATCTTCTTCCTGAAATTATTCTATTTGTAGAAAATGTCAAACAATATAAAGGTTGAAAACTCCTAATTCAAAAATCTAAAATGCTCCCAAATCCAAAACATTCTGAGCACCTATAAGATGTACCCAAGTGAAAAATCCCATACCTGACCTCACAAGAAGGGTTACCTAGGCACACAGAAATTATTGTAAGCCCGGCGGTGGTGGCGCACGCCTTTAATCCCAGCACTCGGGAGGCAGAGCCAGGTGGATCTCTGTGAGTTCGAGGCCAGCCTGGGCTACCAAGTGAGTTCCAGGAGAGGCGCAAAGCTACACAGAGAAACCTTGTCTTGAAAAACCAAAAAAAAAAAAATTATTGTATAAAATTATCTTCAAGCTATGCATATGAGGTGTGTAGAAAACACAAATGAATTGTGTGTTTAGATGGGGATCCCATACTCAAGATATCTCATTATATATGTACAAGTATTTTAAAAATTCCCAAAGTTCAAACTCTGAAACACTTCTAGTCATAAGTAATATTGACAAGGAATACTAACTATGTGCAACAATTAAGAGGAAGAAAAAAGGGATATAGAGATCTATAAAGCAGAGTAAACTTGAGAAGTGGTTATATTGGGCACAAAGAGTTATACATACAGACAAAAAAACTCTGAAGCCTTGACTGCCACCATCCTTTGAATTAGAGTACCAATGTCCAAGCTGAATACATACACAAGCTTAAAATTCTTAGGAGAATGAATATACAATGGTTAATATGCTGCTAAATTGCTTAGTATCATAACTTTTAGATTAAGATGTAACTGCTTACAGAAATGTGTAATATAAAGATTCTGACACAGACTAGTAGTTTGTTTAAGATCCATTAGTCCAGTGGTTAAAAAAAAAATAACTATTGACATTTTAAGATGTGATTGGGGAACTAGGGAGACTCAGGGAAAGAATGAATACATGTTTTCAAGTGGATAAAATGGGTATTAGAAGTAGTTGACAGATTAATTGATCTTTAGTCCTTTCTTTCAGGAACTGTAAGAACCTTGAATAGTGATAGATAGAACCCATGATATATAAATCTACCATTAACAGATATCCATAGCCACCATGGTAACTTTATGTCCACAAATTCTTCCACACATCTACTTGAAAAATATGATAATACGCATCTGAAATTCTAGCACTCAGGAGGAAGAACCATGGGGAGCATCACAAGTCTAAGGTCAGCCTGGTCTACATAGGTAATTCCAGTCCAATCTGTACTACAGAGTAAGACTGTCTCAAACAACAAAAAGATAAAGACTGATAATATTCCTCTTGAATGTGGGTTGAAATTAGTAACTGACTTCTTTTAAAGAAATTAGAATATGGAATCAAGCATGGCAAGGTATACCATTGTAATCCTAGCTACTTGGGAAGCAGAGACAGAAGGGTCATGAGTTCAAAGCTATCCTGGGCAAGTTAGTGAGATCTCATCTCAAAACAAATTCTTAAAAGAGCAATGTAGATCAGTTGCAGAGTTCTGGTAAAGTATGCACAAAGTCCTGCATTCAAACCCCAGTGCTGAAAAAGAAAACAATATGCAAAAGAATTTGTTGATGGTATGTGACTATTTAAAGAAGGTCATAAAAGGGGACTGTGGCTTAGTCCTTGCCCTCTCTTCTCTATTGGATTACTTGCTAAAAAAGAAAAAGGTAGGATATTTAAACACTAAGGAAGGCCCATGTCGCAAGGACATGGGATCACTTGTCAATAAAAAGAACTTAAGCTTCCTGCCAATATCATGCAAGTGAGCCACCTTATAAGTAGATCCTTGAGTTACATTGAAGCTATCAGGTCTTTATAGCCTGGCTGACATACTGATGGAGCTTCATGAAAACTTCAAGAAAGGGCCATCCAGCTAAAGTGATTTTCACAACAAGCATTGAGTCAGGCATAGTGACTGTCCTAGTGTGCTTTCTGTTGCTGTGATAAACACCATGACCAAAAGCAACTTGTAGCTGGAAGGGTTTATTTCAGATTCCAGCTTTCATCATGAAGAGAAGCAAGGGAGAAAACTCAAGGCAGGAATTGAAGCAGAGACCATGGAGATCATGGTGCTGCTTACTGGCTTTATCCTCATGACCTACTCAGCCTGTTGTCTTACACAGTTCAGAATCACATGGCCAGGGATGACACTGCCCACTGTGGGCTGAACCTTCCCACATCAACCATTAATCAAGAAAATGCCCCACAGGCTTGCCTGCAGTCCAGTCTGATATAGGTGTTTTCTCAGTGGATTCCCGCTTCCAAAATGGCCCTAGCTTGTCAGGTTAAAGAAACCTAACCAGCACAGTGGCATATATCTATAATCCTACCACCCTGGAGAAAGCAGGATGATTATAAATTTGAGTCTATCCTGGACTACACAGTGATTAGAGGGAAAGAGAGTAGGGATAGGGTGAGAAAAAAAAAGAAAGGAGACACAGTAGATTAGAAATTATGCTTATTACCCCAGAAAATGCAGGAGTAATTTGTTATATAGAACTAGATAAGTAATCACCTACCACACTAATGCACGTCAACCCAACAGCTATCAACAGAAGGCACCTAAGAACATCTGCCAGCTGCAGATTCTTTCACATTCAGCATGTAGCCATGAAGCCAACAACCCCAGAAGCAGCCCTCAATCAATTTGCTAGATAAACATTTTCGCTTTCTTGTCCCTAAATGTAAGACACCTCATGTCAAAAGTTCCTAAGGAAACCAAGCCCTCACAGGTAACTAAGCAACTCAGTCATGTACACTTTATTGGCTTTCATTTTGTATCCATCTTACTTTTTCATTCCCCTTCTCATGAATAATAAATGAGGCAACCTCCTCCCCTCAAAAAATAGTTACAGCCACCCCAGTCTTTGCCTCAAAGTCTGCTTTGGAAGTACTATCCAATAAGTGATTCTCAGCTAATATAGTTTGAAATTGTCTCCCCAAAGTCCATGTACTGGAGACTGAATCTCTAAATTTAAATATTAATGGTGTTTGGAGATATGACCTTGGCTAGCCAGTAGGACTAAATGAAGTCATAAAGGTAGGGTGGTGAAAATGGAAAAGCATCTTGAGTTAATATGTTTTGGTTCAGCTCACAATGTGATGTCCTCTGCTGTATTATGATGCAACAGGAACTCCCTCACCAGATGACACCACGCATTTGAACCTCTCAGCCTCCAAAGTCACAAGTCAAATAAAGTTCTATTCTTTATGAATTGCCCAGTCTGGCATACTTTGTTATAGCAACAAAATGAATTGAAACTTAAAAGAAGGATAAAATATGAGACTATATTAGTTACTTTTTCATATTTGGAACAAAAATACGTGTTAAGACTACTTGAAGTAGTAGATTTATTTTTGGATCAGGGTTTTAGAAGGTTCATTACATAGGCTGCTTGGCTCCTTGCACTCGGGCAAAACATCATGGTGGCAGGGTATGTGATGGAGGGAGCTTCTTCACATCATAGCAGACAAGAAGCAGAGAGCCTATAACAAACAAAGGACATTAAAAATATGCTCCGGTAACTACTTCCTCCAACATTCACCTTAACTCCCCAAATTTCCACAACTGCCCAAAATAGTTCCACTAGCTAGTTACCAAGCATCCAGAACATGATCCTGTAGGAGACATCTCATATTCAAGACATAACACAGAGAAAAATGTAGAGTAAAAAATTAAGCAGCACTGGGGGGTGGGGCACAGAGGCAGTCAGATCTCTGTGAATTTGAGGCCAGCCTGGTCTACAAAGGGAGTTCCAGGTCTTGCAAAGCAAGACCCTGTTTTAAAAGAGAGAGAGAGAGAAATAGAGAGAGAAATTTTTGTTTATGCTTTTTAAAGATAAAATGACTATCCTTGATCACATAACAGCTTCTAGTGCACATGCACCTCCCAGGGCCATAAATTCTACAACTTACTGAGGATTAGCATGTAAAAAGAACAGTACTGTTGACAAAGAAACTATGTCTGCTTCACCTCTTGCCTGACACAATAGAGATCCCTAGTTTCAGGATGCAGAGCTTACGGGCTCTGGGTAAAGCATGTGGTGAACTGTTCTACCTTCCCCACTCTGTCTGATTTCAGTAGGGACTGCCCATCACAAAATCTGCTGAATTAAATAAAATAAGGGAAAGTTAGTTTCTTAGCAGCTCCTGGATTCACTCATATACACTTTCCTGGTTGAAAGGACAACTCTGAGTGTTGAGGAGAAAGACAACCTAAGAGAAGAATGCTGAAACAAAAAGACAAAGAGATGACAGGAGAAATGAGGATCTGGTGGCATTTCCAACCTCTAAGTCCAATTAGCCCCAAATCCATTCATCTCTGGCCCTCTCAAAGACTGCTCACTTAAGTCAATAAATTCCATTCTTGCCTTATCTAATTCTGGGTTGCAAGTGAAAGAAATCCAACATGTGAATGCTGATTATACATCTCACTTTAATAATCCCCAAATAATCAGACATGGCTCTCCTTGAACCTCCAGCTGCTAGACTGGTCTTAATCAGACTAATTGAGCTTAATTTAAAGGTCAACTGTAGCCTTAAATGAGAAAGAAGATTCACTTTTTAAAAAATGACAAAGGGAATGTAGTAAGTTCCATTTCACCCACACGATGTTCTTTCAATGATGTTCTTACATCATTTATCAGGGAACTAAGGCTCAGAGAAGTTAGGAAAGATGCTGCAGAGGATGGTCAGCTAGTAGTGGTAGGTACTACAATGGGTCTCAAAACACTGGGCCTAGACAAGAGGAAAGGTAACTGGGTGTGGCTCACACCTGTCGTCCTAGCACTCTGGAATTGCAGCAGGACAGATGGCAAATCGAGGCCAGCCTGTGCTACAGACCGAGAACCTTTCTCATAGAAGAAAAATGAAAGACTGTCAGCTTCTCCCCAGCTATATTTCCTTTCAAACTCTGACCATTAAGACTCTGAAGTCCTATTTGCCACCCCACAGTTCATTTTGCATTTAGGTATTCTCCAAGCACATCTTGTACTCACAAAATGATACTGCAGCCAAGGAAGTGCACCTCTGGATTTCCCTCCAAGGAAGGACTGACTCATTCATTCTGCTGTAAGAAATGTACTTAGCTGACACTTTCCAGCTCTGGAGCTAAGGCTCTCCTCACTTGATGACTGAGCAGAACAGGGCTCCGTGAATCTGACCATCATTCTCTAATAAGCAATCTAGGCTCTCGGGCTAAGACTTTGTCGTATGTGCAGGGCAGTCTGAAGTCCTTTTGCCTAGACTTGCTTTTTAGCTTTCCCTGAGCATCGAATCAGCATCAAGATTGGGAAGGTTTTGCCTGTCCAATCTTGGTCCTTCTCTTTTGTCCCTTTCACACACTTTTACTCATGAACAAACTACTTGCACTTTTTTTTTTTATTTCACCTTAGCTTGCTGGAATCCCCAGCTGTCACACAAACAGTGAGCAAGGGGGCAAGACAGATAAGATCCAAGAGAAAAATCTTTCTTTAGAAAGACATAGTTTCCTACAGGTAAGGCAGCTGTGTAGAGCTATGTATTCTAGCTCAGTAAAGCAGATTGTGTTGATATGCCAAATGGCTTCTCTTAGCTGGAGGGAGCACCTACCTGAGACCTGTCAGACACTAAGATTTATGGGACCATTTCTATCTTAGTGATCTAGTCCCTCTTTATGAGGATGATTGCTTCACAGCCCTGCCACAGGTATTTACCATCAGGGCCATTATAGCCCACTGAGTCATCCAGGAGAGGAATCCAAGTTGATAATTAACATCCTGAGGAAGGTAATTGTGAAACACTTAAGCATGGGGCTATAGCTTCTGGCTCCGTGTCAGTAAGGACAACCTGTAGGGCATATCACACTTAATGAGTCAGCAGCTACCTGAGATGATTAGAAAAACCCAAAGCATATCATTTTTTGTCACCGTGTGCAGAGTGAAGATTATGTCCTTTTGACCTATTTTGTTCTTTCATTCCCAGGTAAATAATAACCATTCAGAAGCAGAGAAAAAAAAAAATGGTTCTTCTGCTAATTAAGGAAAGTTATATGCTGATAGTATGTTCTTCTAAAAATGAACTTGTAGGGCAGGAGGGTCTTTCTTTCCTTTTGTGTATGTATGATGGTGTGTGTGTTCAGTGTATGTGCATGTGTGCGGGTGGATGTAAACATGGAGGCCAGAGGAGGACGGTAGGTGCCCTCTTTTGCTCTCTGCCCTATTCATTTAAGACAGGATCTCTCACTCTCACTGAACCTGGACCTCATCATTTTTCAGTTAGTCTGGCAGCTAGCAATCTCCAGTGGCCCTCCTGTGTCACACAGAGCAGGAATTACAGCTTTTTATGCGGTACCTCGAGATTTGAACTCGGGTCCTCGTGTTTGCACAGCAACACTCTTCACTTCTGAGCCATCTGTCCAGCCCATAGCAAGACTTTTCCATGTTTCCCTTATGATTTACCTTTCCACTTTAATTATGAAGGTGATTCTTCTCACTTTCAAGTTAGTGAAAAGTGATAGGCAAGACTGCATCACAGTCTAGACATGTCGTATATTGACAAGGAAATGGATACAGGGTGGTTTGACCTTGTAATGAAAAGCTGGAGAAGTGCCCTTTAAGTGAAGAATGACACTCATTCAGTGACAAGAAAAAAAATCACCCAACAGTTTTAAAGTCTCCCTCCCTAAACTGATTTGCTAGTCTCAAACATTGATGGTTAAAATATAATTCTCAGTCAGTCCCAAAAGGAATTGTTCCATACCTACTCACATTTTTCTCATAATGTCTTCTCATTATCTTGGATGCATAGGCTCTACTCACCATGCACACAAAAACACGATTTTTACCAGAGCATACTGCTATCAGTTCAGATCTTTGGTAGGCAGACACTGGAGAGTTAGGAGTACAAGGCCAGTATTGAGTATGCTGTCTGGGGAAGAGATAGAGAGAAAGTAAGATTAACCTTACAGAAGGAGTTCAGATCACAGTGCCTAGCAGACCCTTGTGAGTGAAAAAAAAAACAACAGCAGCAGAATCTGATAGCAGAACTTGAGGTTGCAATGCATATGTGCTAAGTCCAGCCAGTAGTGTGGACAGTGCTAAGGCAAAGGTCCTCTCTTAACAGAGCCTCACATTAAGCAGAAACACCCGTGCCCTGGTGTTACTGTCTTAGGTTCGCCCTGAAAACCACATGGCCTTAGCTAGAATAGCATGGTGGATCATCAGTGTGCCACAGCAGGAGGCTGTCACTTAGCAATGGATCAGACCATTGTTTGTTGTTGTGTTTTTTGTGTTTCGAATTTTCTATTGGAGAGACATACACAAAGAATATGGTACCCTGATAACCTAGTCTTTCAGAATGGAGACACTAAGCAGCAAAGTTGGTTTTTTGGGTTTTTTTTTTTTAGTCACTTTACATGTTCTTCATTTATTCTCTAGTTTTATACTACTTAGTTCTCAAGTTAAGAATCCAAGCTGAAAGCCAGGCATGGTGGCACACACTGTTAATCCCAGCATTCAGGAGGTAGAGGCAAGTTGATCTCTGTGGTCAGAGGCCAACCTGCTCTGTATAGCAAGTTCCAGGATATCCAGGGCTACCTAGTGAGATCCTGTCTCAAAAAAAAAAATCCAAGTTAAGAGAGAAGCCACAACATGGTACACTTCCAATACCTGAGGTACTGATAGCGATAGTCAGTTTCAAGTTATGAGCTCAATGACCAAAATGGTTACATCATCCCACCCAACCACAGGGGCAGGCAGTTCTATCCTACCATATACTTAGAAAGTGGAATGAAATGATACATTCAATACAATCACTATCAAAATTCCAACACAATTCTTCACAGACCAGGAAAGGACAATTTTCAGCTTCATATGGAAAGACAAAAAACACTGTAATCCTGAATAATGAAAGAACTACTGGAGGTCTCACCATCTCTGATTTGAAATTGTATAGTAATAAACACTGCATGGAACTGGCATAAAAACAGACACATTAATCAAATGAATAGAATTTCAGACCCAGACATAAATCCACACACCTATGGACATGTTATTTTTGATAAAGAAGCCAGAAATACACACTGAAATAAAAACAGCCTTTTAAACAAATGCTGGTCAACTGGATGTCAGCATGCAGAAGAAAGCAAATAGATCCATACCTATCACCCTGCACAAAAACTCAACTCCAATTGAATCAAAGACCGCAACATAAAACCAGGTATACTGAACATGATAGAAGAGAAGTGGGCAATACCTTTGGACTCATTGGCACAGGAGAAGACTATGAACAAAACACCATTAGCACTGGCACGAAGAACAATTAATATATGATACCATAAAACTTAGAAGCTTCTGAACAGCAAAGGACACAATCATTCAGACAAAGTGGCAGCCTACAGAAATGGAAAAGATTTTTTTTGTTTTTTGTTTTTGTTTTTTGGAAAAGATTTTTATCAACTGCACATCGCTTAGAGATCTAATGTCCAAAATATATAAAGAACTCAAAAAACTAGATATCAAGAAAACAAACAACCCAATTAAAAATGGAGTACAGGTCTAAACAGAGAATTCTCAATAGAGAAAACCCAAATGACTGAGAAACATTTAAAGAAATATTCAACATCCTTAGTCATTAGGGAAATGCAAATCAAAACTACTTTGAGATACCATCTTACACCTGTCAGAATGCCTAAGATCAATAACACAAGTAACAGTTCATGTTGGCAGGCAAGGATACCTTCATCTATTGCTAGTGGGAGTGCAAACTTGTACAGACAATATTTCCAGATGAAAATTGATGCAACTCAAGATCCAGCTCGGCCACTCTTGGTCATATACCCAAAGGACACTTCACCCTACCACAGAGGCACTTGTTTAATTATTTTCACTGCTGCTCTCTTCACAGTAGCCAGAAATTGGAAACAATCTAGATTTCAACAGAGAATGAATAAATAAAATGTGGTACATTTGTATAATGGAGTATTATAGCTCGGCAGTTTAAAAAATGACATCATGAAATTTGCAGACAAATGAATGGAACTAGAAAAAATCATCCACAGTGAGGTATCCCAGACTCAAAAAGATAAATATGGTATGTACTCACTTATATGTGGATATTAGTTGTTAAGTCAATGATAACCAAGAAATAATCTAGAGAAACACAGAGGGTAGGTATAGAGTAAGGGACTAGAGTGAACAGATCTCTTTAGGAAAGGGAAATAGAGTAGATATTTATGAATGAATGGGAGTGTCTGTAATGGGAAGATTAAGTGGGAAGGGAGAGGGGATTATGGGAAAGAATATGGGGAAAGAAAGCTAAAATTAAGGGCCATTTCAGGGGTATTATGGAAAACTAATACAGTAAAAACTCCATAAAATATATGAATATATGAAGGGGATCTAAATGAATCTCAAAATAATGGAGGAGACAGAGCCCAAACTGGCCATCTCTTAATCACCAAATGAAGCATCAAGTACCAGGATTGGGTTATATCTAATTGAGTTGTTGGCCAAAGGGGCCACAGAGGAATCCCTAAACAACACACATTGTTGCCAAGATTATAGGTTGCTCTCCACAAACTGAAAGCTAGGTCCCATTGGCTGAAGACAACACCTACATAACTCATTAATCATCAAGAAGTTGGATTTGTGCCTACATAGAGTCAATACCCCTATATTCCATTGTCTTTGGTGTAGGAGGTTACTCTGCACCATATCAAAAGAGAAACATTTACACCAAACCTTTCTTCTACAAATGCTGTCCTGCCTGCAAGATATACTATGGCAATGGTAGTACAAAGTTTGGAGGAGTAACTAACCAAAAACTGAGTTGACTTAAGGACTATTCCATGAGATGGAAACTATACCCAGCAATGCTTGGGTGATCAGGAACCTGAAACAAGATAGCCCAGGGACCTAGGGTGAAACTAAATAATACTGGTCTAAAAAAGGAGGGGGAAAATGTGATAAAATGAGTTCTAATGATATTGTGCTGTACTCATAGATAAGTATCTGGTTCAGCCATCATCAGGGAAGCTTCCTCCTGCAACAAATGGGAAAAAACATGGACACCCACAGCCAGACATTGTGTATAGAGTGAGAGACCTTGGAACACATAGTCCTAAATATCACGTCTCCATCAAACCCTCCCCTCAGGGATCAGAGAACCTGGTGGAAGAGTAGGCAAAAAAGTATAAGAGCTGGAGGGGACAAATGACACCAAGAAATCAAGGCCCTCTAAATCAACATGAGTAAAGTACATATAAATCTACAGAGACAGAAGCAGCATATACAGGTCCTGCATGTATCTGTACCATATCCTGTTCTTACATTATGGCTTTCAGTTTCCTGTTTTTATGGGATTCTTGAATGTGTAAATCAAAGACTGTCTCATTTTTGTGCCTTCTCTAGGGCTCTTTTCCTTCTGTTCATTTATCTTATCTGACTTGCATGTGATAGTTTTATCTTATTATACTTTATTTTGTTATATTTTTTAAAAATGAATGAATAAATAAAAACACTAGGGTAAAGGCTAACAACTGAGCTGTCACTTATACCTGCTGGAAAATCAGTTTTTCTCCAAGAGAGTGACAATGGGTCAATCAACCACTCCAGGACAGTCCTCATGGTCAGGGATGGTTGACCATCATATAATGGACGCTACAGGTTTCTGTGTGCTTTTATTTGGTTACTGTAGCCAGAATGTTTCTCAGTCCCGCTCAGTCCCCATGGTCCCACAGACGTTTATAATCACGCTGGGGCTTATATTATTTACAAACTATATGGCCTATGGATTCAGCTTCTTACTAGCTAGCTCTTTCATATAAAATTAACCCATTCTATGAATCTATATGTTGCCACACGGCCATGGCATTACCAGTCTGCTGACATCTTGTTGTTCCTTGGGCAGTGGGCTCAAGTCTCCCCCAACTCCACCCTTCTTTGGCTTGTCTTCAGTTTGAATGTACCACCTAACCTTATCCTGCCCTGCCATAGGCCAATGCAGCATTATTTATTATCCAATGGGAGCCACACATATTCACAGCATACAGAAAGACAGCAGGTTACGGTTTGGTATTTTGTTTGGTTTTTATTTGTTTGTCCTTTGAAGTATGGTTTTTATTTTGTTTTATTGGTACTGGGGGATTTTGTCATTGGATTGGGTTTTTGTTTGTTTTTTGAGATAGAATGTAAAGTTGGGTGGGTAGGGAGGAAGAAAGGGTCTGGAAGGACTTGGGGAAAGGGAAGAACATGATCAAAATATATTTAAAGATTGCTTGAAATAATAAAAAATAATAAGAGAGAGATGAGAGATAGAGAGAGAGACAGAGAGAGAGAGAGAGACAGAGAGAGAGAGAGAGAGAGAGAGAGAGAGAGAGAGAGAGGAGAAAATCCAAGTGATATAAAAGCACTGTCCTAATTGGCAGCATGTCCATCTCCACAGAACATAAAGCAATGATCTCTCACAGTCAGTGTCTTAGGGTTAACCAAATATGCCAATTCTTTTCTAAATATTATTAAACATTTATGTTCTTTTTAAAAATTACCTAGAGTTCCAAACATTCAGACTAGCACAATTTCCTACTTTAGTTTGTTGTTTTTGAGACAGGGTCTCACTATATAGCTTTGGTTGGCCTCGAATATGCTACATAGTCCAGGCTGGCCTCAGACTCAGAGATCTACCTGACTATGCCTCCAGAGTGCTGGGATTAAAGGCATGCACCACCACACCCAGACTACAATTTCTTTCTTAAAATAAACATTTTAACTTAACTCCTTTAATAAATGTTCACTAAAAACCTGCAAAAAAAAACAAAGAAAATACCAAAATATATAAGGTATTTATGATAGTTTATTCCCTAAAAGAATTTTATAATCTAATACTTAATGATATTTATGTCTGGACTGGTATGTTACATTCAGTCAAATGATTTATTGAGCAATATATAATGCCTCCACTCATTCTCCATCATGGTGGACTTGTGTCCCTATAAACCAGGAGCCCAAACCAACCATACCTCTCCTGCTTCTTGCCAGCTATTTGGTGACAGCAACAAGAAAAGTTAATGAACATGCACTTGCATCTTAGAATCCATGGAATAAGTAATGAGAATGAAATACCCATAGTTAGGGCATCTTTCTCTCCTTGAACCTTTTTTCTTTCTGAGACAAAAAAAAAAAAAAAAAAACTGAACCTGGTGCTCACCAATTGGCTGGGCTAGACTGATCCTCAGCCTTCAAGCACTGGGGTTACAGGCTTTTCCCCCTTTTGTCTCTTTTTGTACTTATTTAGTGTGCCTGTGAACCACATTGACATAATACTGAACACATCACACTCATGCAGCATGTATGCAGAGATAAGAGGGCAACTTGTAGAAGTTGGTTCTTGCCTACCACCATGTGGGTGTGGGTCCTGGGGTTCAAACTCAGGATGTCAGGCTTAATGGCAAGTGCCTCAACCTGTTACATGGTGCTGGAGATGTAATCTCAGGTCTTCATACTGAACAAATGGGCTAACTACTAAAAGTCTCCTCTCCATTTCACTCCAGCAATAAAGGAACACCCTGTGGGGATTCATGCAGGCCAAAGGTTTGTGTTTGCTTTTTCCTTGACAACTTGTAAGTAATCATTTCTCTAAGAACCTTTTCTATTTATAGCAGTGTAGACATTAAATCTCCTTGCTTTGTAAGGAATAGATCAAATGTTCCCTTTGGGTTCCTAACCCTCCTCACGTTTGCCCTTTTGCATTAATTGTGAGGAGGTGGGAAATTTTACTAGGGGCCTTTTCCCAAAGGAAAAAACTGAGGCCACAAACTGCTTTCTGAGATTGGGTTATTCAACACAAGTTTTGTGGTTAGAGGTGCCCATCTGTCTAATCCCTGGTGACAGAATGCATAACCACATCTTGTTGATAAGACCTTCCTGAAAGTGAAAAGAAACTGAATGGAAATGGTAAGCCAAGCCAAGTGTGGTGGCACATACCTGTGATTCAAACACTTGGAAGGTAGAAGCAAGAAGATTAGGAGATCAAGGCCAACCTCAGCTACATGGCAAATTTCAAGGCCAACTTGAGTTAAATGAGATTTTGTCTCATAATTATGGGTACACTAGGCAACCAAGGACCAAAGACGGCACCTCAATCATCACAGGTCACCCGATAGAGACAAAATTAAATTGCATGGCAAAACAGATTGGACTCCCTTGGGATTCCAAATAAGTTCTTTGTTTTGTTATGTTCTTTTATCCCTCTTGAGGTAGAGGCCAGGTAGACCCTTAGGACTTGCCAGACAAGTTTTCTTGTGCATGTTACAAAGATGTCAGAGATAAATGCTTAAATTTATGTTAATATGAACATAAGAAATGAAGCTCACTAGATTATGCTTTAGGATTTCATTCAGAAAAATGTTCAAATATAAATTATGCTAGATTTTAATCCAAATAAGAACCCCTATGGATAAATTTCATTTTTGTATGACCCAACCTGATATACGAAGATCTTCTATAATTTGGATGACAGACATTCCCCTAAGGCGTATCTGTTAAAGGCTTGGTCACAGCAGGATGGTACTCAGAGATGGCAGAACTTTTGAGAGCTTGGTACTTGGGGGAGGTCCTTAGCTTAACAGTGGCATGCCCATAAATAGGACAATAGGATCTGAATCCCTTTCTCTTTCTGTAGTTTGTTTTCTGGCCATGAGACAAGCAATTTTTCTCTGCCATACACTTTCACTATGATGAGCTACAGGGCTAATGAACCACAGACTAAAAATCTCCAAAACAGTAGTCCAAAATAAACCGTTTCCCTTTATAAATTTATTATCTCAGTATTTGCTATAGTCACAAAAACTAACCCAGGATCCTCTTTTGCTTGTTTTCTTTAATGCAGGGTCTCACTGTGTGTTCTGATCCTCCTGCCTCAGCCTCCAGAACGCTGCGACGACAGATGTGTGGCACCATGCCTGTCACAAGGTCTTTTTTGAACCAGGACATATACAAGTCAGAATTATCAGAAACATTTCTCTGGATCTTTCCCCCACACCTGCTAAAGCAAGGCCTTCAAGCTGAGGTGGAAGCAGAGACAAGAAGCACTATTTCTGAAAGTCTCCACAGAATACCTCCCCCAAGCTCAGGAAACATTTCTCTTTGCCAGTCTGCGCTGCTTGGTAGCTGAGATGTCAGCCTGCCCATGCTCCGGAGAGGCAGTGTCCTTCAGCTTACGGTAAGCAGTCAGCAGGGGTGAAGGCCCTCACACTGCTGCCTCCAGAGAGCACTTTAACAGGGACAGCTTACTGGCTTATTCGGAGCCTTTGTCCCATGTGGCTCAGCAGTCAGAACAACCTTCCCTTCACTGTCTTTGTCTTTTAAATGTGTCTCTGGAAATAAAGCCGCATTGTAGGAAGGCTAAGCATCCTGGTGTGGCCATTCCAGCATGGATTTCCCTTGTTTTCTCACCCCTATCCTCACCCCTACCCCAGGGTTTAAGCATAAGAGTTAAGCAGTCAAGCAGGGTTAGAGTAAAAGATTAAGTAGTAGGTTATATAAGTAGTAGGAGACTCACAGTCCTCCCCACCTGTACTCACTATCCACCTAACTTCATACATATTCATTCTCTCTCTCTCTCCATATATACCCATATATATAAACATATATATATATATATATATATATATATATATATATATATATATATCAAAACAAAAAATTAAAATCCAAACAAAAAATTGAGGAGGGGAAAAAACATGATCAAATATATATTATATGAAGAGGATTTAAGTAAGATATGAAAGAAAGAAAGATTCACAATTATGCTAATCCAATCAAGATTTGTAATACTAGGAAGGATAGTTGACACAATCCAGTTTGTTCTACATAGTCATTACCTAAGACTTCTCAACCTTTTATTGAAAGAAAAACTTGGTGCTACTTAGCTTCACAGGACAGAGGCATGAAGTTAATTAACACTGAGATTGACATTACATGCACAGAATTGGTGTATGGTTTAATGTGGTTTGTCTCTGCCAAAACTAATGCTGACTGAGGCTTAATTCCTCCAGTATTGAGGTAGTAGAGACTGTGAGGTATTGGGGGTCATAAAGGATCTGCTTTCAATGACTGGTTAATGTTTTTCTTGGGCAATTAGGTGAATTCTGTTAAGGGTGAATTAGATATCAGCCTGGATTGGTTATTGTGAGATCACATGGTTGCAAAACAAGTTTGGGTTCTTTAATTCATTTTCAATGTTTTTTTTTTTTTTTTCTCTCCATGTGGCAGTTCTCTCTTGGATATTTTCTTTAGATACTATGCTACCTGCCGTGAGGCTATCTCCAGAAATTCATGCTGGTGTGATGCTCTTGACCCTCCAGAGCCCTGCTAAAATACCCATCATCAAGATATTTTGTTGCAGCAACACGAAAACTGAGGAAAATAAGGGCATTGTGGTAGTTTGCCCTGTGGTAGTGAAATGTCATCACTGGACATGGACGATGAGGGTTGGATGTCTCTGCGTCTCTCAGGTATTTACAATATTTTCTCACCCACACCCACATGTACCCACATACATGTAAACATGCATATAGACACATGCACAACAGATGCACACAGAACACAAAAAAAAATAGGTAGAGACAGAAGGATCAGGAGTTCAAGGTCCTCCTCAGTTGTCTACATGGCACTAATCTGCTGCAGAGAAAGAGAAATGCCTTCTTTTTTGCCAGATGTTTGTAGGGAGGTGGGGGTTTAGGTACTAATGGCAAGTGAGAAAACCGGCTAGAAGCTGCACTGACACAGGCAGCAGTAGTAAATGTGTTTTCCTGTTAGGTGCTGTAAAATTCAGAGGAAATTAGCAAAGAAGCAGAATGGAAAAAAATGGGTTTTCGTTGTCAACACTAATTTTGAAAGGAAGATGATTTTTCAAGGCTTATTACTAGAAGATACAGCTGACCTCAGAAATAAGCAGATGTGTCTCTACC
Organism: Peromyscus eremicus; assembly: GCF_949786415.1. NCBI lineage: Eukaryota > Metazoa > Chordata > Mammalia > Rodentia > Cricetidae > Peromyscus > Peromyscus eremicus. The sequence continues at coordinate 5,317,338 of NC_081439.1, read as the reverse complement.
ACAAGGAGACAGTTTTAGAAAGGATTCCCTTTTGTTGGCTCAAGTTTATTCCTATCCGTAAGCACAAACTGCCTAGGGATTTAGACACAGGCTGATTGCAGAATTGCATGTGGTGAACCAGAGCATCATAATAGTGGGGAATACAGATTTTGGAACATGGCTGTGACATTTAACTAGCTGTGTACTAACAAGAAATGTATTTAGTTTCTCTACATCTGTTACCTCTATTCAGTATATGAAACAAGGACGCCTAACTCATGCAAGTATGGTAAGAATTACATAGCAGTATGTAAAATGTGCTTAGCACAGTTGCTGGTACCTAATCATTCCAAAGATGGTTGCTGTCGACATTTTGTCACCAGTTCATTTTAAGTAGAAATCAGAAATCCAATATTTAGCTCTTTAGATGCAGAGCTTAACATGTTGTTGGAAATGTTTGTACTAAAGAATACTGTGGGCAGGGAGCTGACTCAGTGGTGAAGTGCTTGCTGTGCCAGAGGAGGATCAGAGTTCAGCTCTCCAGAGCCCACAGAAATGCTGGGGATGAGTGGCAGCCCACCTGTAATTTTTATCCCGAGAAAGCAGAGATAAGGATCCCCAGAGCAATCTGGCTAGCATGACAAACCATATGTGTGAGCTCTTACTGTGATTGAAAGACCAGGCTTCAGTGAATAAGGCAGAAGAGTGATGGAGGATGATTCCCGACATAAACGCTGGGCTTGCCCATGCCTGGGCACCTATATGCACATACACCCACACCCATGTGTGCCCACATATATGTAAACATGCATATAAACACATGCACAACGGATGTACACAGAACACACACACACACACACACACACACACACACACACACACACACACGAAAAATAGGGGAAAGAATATTGTTAGGTGAGGATGATCACATACATTTGTAATCCTATCACTTGCAAGGTAGAGACAGAAGGATCAGGAGTTCAAGGTCCTCCTCAGTTATGAAGCAAGGCTGAGATCAACCTGTGCCATATGAGACAGTTTCTAAAAAATAATGTTTATTTAAGCATCATGTCACAAGTTGTTTACACAAATATTCAGTGTAAGTGAGGGGAAAAATGGCTTCTAACTTCCCTGCTAGGTTCTTTGGAAGGGGCTATGAATTAAGTTGTAATAACACAGATTAACAGAAAAATAACATGTAATTATATATGTACACTTTGAGTCCAATAAATTCTAAAACTTAAAGAAAGGCCAATTAGTGGAAGCTTATATCACATTCAAAGCTACAGAAAAGAATAGGAACATGGGGACCCTGGAGAGATCACAAGCTACAGAAAGCTGAGAGAAGGGTATGCTGCATATGAGCTCTTTTGTTAAACAGATGTCTCTCAGGTAATAAAAGTTGCATGGATAATTTTACTATGTAGATTTCCTTTATTGATGTAAATTTCTTTCAAAAAGGAAAGCTTTGCCGAAGTCCTCCTGTCTAAAGTTTCTGGGAATAATTAGTCCAAAATATGTCAGAAGAGTATATTTTGGTGAAGCATATTCTGATCCCCTGAAGTCATATTTGGGGTGCTGTCCTAAGCCCTAACTGCAGAAAGCCAGTTGTATTACCTATGTGATTAAGAACCACCATCTTGACTCTTACGGAAAACAAGTTCCTGGCACGGCAGGAAGGTAGGATTATGGTACAGTGCTGGCACCTGGTGGCAACAAGCACTAAAACATTTTCTTTTTCCATTTAACTGCTTCCACAGTTGGGAAAGGACTAGGCTGACACCCATCACAAGCTCTTGCTGATGTGCTATGCTTTAGAACCCCTTCAAGTTCTAATATATAAATCAGTCTTGGATGTTTTATGCAAAAGTAACTCCAAATGACTAATAAACATGAAAAAATGCTTATCCCACCCCACTCCCTAAATCCTCAAATAAAAAACTAAAGCATCAATGAAAGACTTTATGCTCAACAGATTGTCGAATGCTTAAAAGGTGGGTAATTGGTGACAAGAATATGGAAGAAAGGGAACACTTCAACACTATTGTCCAGAAAAGGGACGACTCTTATGTCCTGCTGATGGAAATTTAGCAGCAGCTAGTATCTAGCCAAAGTGAAAATGTGTGTGGCCTGTAGCTCAGTGATTCTGTGTATGATAGACCTCAGGATATGTGTGTACTGAAACAGATATGTTACAGAGATAAAAATAATACATGGCATGGATACAAAATATGTATAACAGCATCACTCACACTCATAAAAGAATAGAGACATCTCAAATGTTTAGCAATAAAAGAATAGCTAATACTTCACGTGAGTGTGCTTAAAGGCAAAAACCAAGAGAGCTTAATGAACTAGAATTACATGTATCAACAAGGATATATCTTGAAGACAGCAGTGTGAAAAGTGCAAACTTTAGATAACACTTCATGGTATAGTATTTACATGATTATTAAAATAAAAGAATATTATCTGTGGTTTTCGACAACCAAACATTTTATATAAAGTGGAAGGGACCCCACCAACTTCAAAGGAGAGATTCTTTGGCAGAAGGAAAGAAAGAGAATATGATTGGGAGGTAGATAAAGGGATTTTAACTGTCTACAATTGAAATAAGTGGAGGTTGTGGGGAGGAACTGGGAGGAGGGGAGGGAGGGAGGGAGGGAGGGAGGGAGGGAGGGAGGGAGGGAGGGGAAACTGTGACCAGGCTAGAAAAAATTAATTAAAATTAATTTTATGAAATGTGTGTGTTGGGGAATTATGAAGAGTAGAGGAAGAGCTCTTGGGAGTAAGCAAAGAGGGTAAAGGAATGTACCTGACATGGAAGCAGAAGACAGGAACATGTCAAAGAAGGAAGAGAATCAGCAAGAGGAGGGTAGGGAGGGCAGAAGGGGACACTGAGCAAGGGGAATGAGTACGAACAAAATAGAGAACATATGTATGGAAATGGCATAAAGAAACCCATCACTTTGTATCAAGAGAGAATGATCTTTCCCTTGCATCACTTTGCATGTTAACTTAAAATTAATTTTTCAAAAATATTCTCTCTCAAAAAAAAAAAAACAATTGTCTTCTACCACTTGAGTTCCCATATCCAAAATGCCTGGGGCCAGAAATGTTATGACTTTATTATTTAATATTTGCATATATATTAGATATCTTTGAGAAGGAAACCAAATCTGAATAGAAAATTCATTTATGATTCATCCACATCTTATACACAAGCAGAAATTCTGTTATTTATTTATTGTATAAGGAATTGTACACAGAGCCTTACACGTTAGGCAAGCACTCTTTCACTGAGCTACATCCTCAACCTCTGAATATAACCATATATGCTATTTTAACATGTTTGTATTTTGATCACAACAGTTCCTAAGAAGCCAGATGTAGAATTTTCCACCTGTAGCACCCTCAGTCCACAAAACATTTCAATTTTTATACCATTTCAGATAGTCAGATTAAGGCTCTGCAGTCTGTGTCCCTTACTCTGCCCTGTAACTAACATGAGACACTGGCCACTTGGACCTATTTGTTTATTTGTGAGTAAGGCCCCTTTCATCCACTGCCTACCAACATCTCCCTGCCACAGCCTCTGGCATGGGAGTTGCCATTTCATTCACTATCCCGAAGAGTCTGGACTGTGGTGGCAGGCTGCCAGAAGGTGGCAGCAAAAGACTATCTAGTAGAAAAAGTCCTCTGGCTGGCTATCCTAGAAGAAAGGATAAGGTTAGTTTTTACAACTAGGCCCCCACCTTGATTCAGGACTGATCCAATGTAGTATCACTGTATTTGGGGCCAAGAGACACATAGCAGGTACAAGGTAATCAAGAGTCACTTCCAGGAAGCCCAATTCCAAAGGAAAGGAAAAGGGAAACTTGGCCAGTTAAACTCGTCAAGTTGCTCTAGACATCTGGACCACAGTAAAACGACTTCCTTTGAGACATAGAGTATTTGGAGAAAGATGCTTAATGAGCTTCCAATAAGAAAAACAAAAGGAAAAAATGGAACAAAGGTTTTGGAATGATGCCTATGCTGATATTTTCCTTTGTCCTCCAGAATCACTATCTGCCCTTTTTCTTTATGACCCTCTGCCCCTGAGAGGCTGAGCTATGTAGTCTTAAAGTCAGAGGACAACAGAGCGTGTAAATACAGTAGGGAAATCAGAAGAGAAACATGAGTGTACGCGGGCTTTTCCCCCATCTGTTTTTCTTTATAATGTTGCCTTAACCAGGAACTGTTGCAGAAAGCCCCTCTTCTTCCAAAAGCATCTACTCTAAACTCTCACTCTCACTGACAGCAACTTTTCCTCCCTGTCATCTCTTCTGATGTGCGGATGCTGTTGTCTCCTGCATTGGTACAGTGTTCTTCATCACACCCAAGCTTTGTTCATTAAACTCTTTGTAAACAATCCTTCCTTAAGTTATCCTAAATGATGTGGGCCATGTGATACTGGTAGGACTCTGCCTGACACAACATACATTAGTTACCCTTTTCATTGCTCTTACAAAATACCTGACAAAGCAACCATCCGGATAAAGGGTTTGTTTTGGTTCACAATTTGAGCATACAAATCATATGAAGTCACGGCAGGGAAGGCATGGCAACAGGGGTGTCTGGTGGCTGGTCACTTTGCATCTCTATATAACCTAGAAGCAGACGAATGGCTGACGGTGCTCTGTTCATGTCTCCTTTTTTTTTCAGTCTGGAACTGCAGCCCATGGGATGGTGCCACCCACAGAGGAGTCTTACCATTTCAGGTGAGCCTCTCTGATAATGCCCTCACACTGTGTTAGTTACTTTCTATTACTATGACAAAACACTGACCAAAAGCAACCTGATGAAGGAAAGGGTTTCTTTGGCCTACACTTCCACATCACAGTCCATCACTTCAGGAAGTCAGGGCAGGAACCTGAAGTAGATGATAAATCAGAGTCCATGGAGTAAGATTACTTACCATTTGTTTGGGACTTGTTCCATTTGCTTTTTATACCCCATGACCACCAGCCCAGGGTGACAGATCCCACAGTGGGTTGGGCACTTGCACATCAATTATTCATCAAGAAAACACCTCACAGACATTTCCATCCACCAATCTTATGGAGGCAATGCTTCAATTGAGTTTCCCTCTTCCTACAAGACTCTAGTATGTGTCAAGTTGACGAAAACTAACCAGTACACACACCACGAGTTTGTCTCCTACATGATTTCAAAACCTGTCACAATAACAGTATTAACCATTACATAACACCTAGCCAAATCATATTTGTCCCCTAAGAGCAAACTCAGCTAAAGGTAAGGACAGCAGGAATGGCCTACCAGGAGGACTATAAATAGTTCAGTTCCAGCAGAAAAGAAAGTAAAAGAGAAGACTCAGTTAAAGCTAAAAGTTAAGACTAAAACTTGAAACATGACTCCCCCCAGTCGTCCTCTAACCTCCACACATGCACCATAGCATGTATGCACCTACACCCTCCTCTGCATGTATGCGCGCGCGCGCGCGCACACACACACACACACACACACACACACACACACACACACACACTATTATGATGATGGCTGATGGCTGGAGAGATGACCTAGCAAATAAGAGCCCTGGCTACTCTTATCAAGGACTCAGGTTTAATTTCCAGCATGAACATAGCAGTCCACAAACATCCATAACTCCAATTCCAGGGACTTCAATGTCCTCTTCTGACCTCTAAGAGGACCAGGCACATACAAAGTGAACAGACATACATGCAGATAAAACACTCATACACACTTTTAAAAAAATAACCATAAAGTCAGAGACAACCCTTGCTCCCACTGTTAGGAGTCCCACAAGCCTTAATATGAGGGTTTGTGCCTGGTCTTATTACAGCTTGATAGCCTAGTCTTATTACAGCTTGATAGCCTAGTCTTATTGAAGCTTGATATCTCTAGGAGGCCTGCCCTTTCCTGAAAGGAAACAGAGGAGTGGATGGGGACAGAGAGATGTGGTGGGGAGAGACTGGGAGGAAAGAAGGAAGGGGAAACTGTGGTTGGGATGTCATATATGAGAGAATAAATTTTTAAAATTAAAAAATAATAAAAAATTTACCATGGTCTCCTATTCCTTGTTCTCCCTCTCTGTTGTTGATCCAGCTGGGATCTCCCACTCACCCAAGCTCTCTTTCCCTCGACCCTCGCCCTTCACTACCCCCACTCATGTCCAGGCTGTTCATGTAGATCTCATTCCATTTCTCTGTCGTTGGGCGATCCCTGTGTCTTTCTTGGGGTCCTGTTTTCCAGGTAGCCTGCCTGGTGATGTGAGTAGCAGTCCAGTCATCCTTGTTCCACATCTAGTATCCTGTTATGAGTGAGTACATACCATGTTTGTCTTTCTGAGTCTGGGATACCTCACTCAGGATGATTTTTTCTAGATCCATCCATTTGTCTGCAAACCTCATGATGTCATTGTTTTTCTCTGCTGAGTAGTATTCCATTGTGTATATGTACCACATTTTGTTTATCCATTCTTCAGTTGAAGGGCATCTAGGTTGTTTCCATGTTCTGGCTATTACAAACAACGCTGATATGAACATAGCTGTACAAGTGCTCTTGTGGTGTGGTTGAGCATTCCTTGGGTATATGCCCAAGAGTGGTATAGCTGGATCTTGGGGGAGATGGATTCCCAATTTTCTAAGAAATCGCCATATTGATTTCCAAAGTGGAAAGTTGTACAAGCTTGCATTCCCACCAGCAGTGGAGGAGAGTTCCCCTAGCTCCACATCCTCTCCAGCATAAGGTGTCTTCAGTGTTTTTGATCTTAGCCATTCTGACAGGCGTAAGGTGGTATCTCAGAGTTGTTTTAGATACCCCCACAACAGACTGCTGGCAATGGTCGAGAGACAGTCCGAACTGACCTACTCTGGTGATGGGATGGCCAAACACCCTAATTGTCGTGCTAGAAACCTCATCCAACTACTGAGGGATCTGGATGCAGAGATCCATGACTAGGCCCCAGGTGGATCTCTGGGAGTCCAATTAGCGAGAATGAGGAGGGTTTAGATGAGCGAGAATTGTTGAGACCAAGGTCGGATAAAGCACAGAGACAAATAGCCAAACAAACGGAAACACATGAAATATGAACCAATGGCTGAGGGGTCACCAACTGGATCAGGCCCTCTGAGTGGGTGAGACAGTTGATTGGCCTGATCTGTTTGGGAGGCATCCAGGCAGTGGGACCAGGTCCTGTGCTCATTGCATGAGTTGGCTGTTTGAAACCTGGGGCCTATGCAGGGTCCCTTGGCTCGGCATGGGAGGAGGGGACTGGACCTACCTGGACTGAGTCCACCAGGTTGATCTCAGTCTGTGGGGAAGGCTTTGCCCTGGAGGAGATTGGAATGGGGGGCGGGCTGGGGGGAAGGTGAGGGGGGCGGGAGGGGGGAGAACAAGGGAATCTGTGGCTGATATGTAGAACTGAATTGTATTGCAAAATAAAAAATTAAAAAAAAAAAAGAAAAAAAAAGAAAATATGGCACATATACACAATGGAGTAGTACTCAGCAGTAAAAAAAAACAATATCATAAAATTTGCAGGCAAATGTATGGAACTAGAAAATATCATCTTGAGTGAGGTAACCCAGACTCAAAAGGACAAACGTAATATGTACTTACTCATAAACAGATACTAGATGTGAGGGAAGGGATGGTCAAACGGCAATCCACAACTCCAGAGAGGCTAGCTAACTGGGTAAGACCCTAGGAGGGACACATAGATAACCCTGCAAAGGAGAAGTGGATGAGATCTACATGAGTGGACTGGGTGTGGTGGGTGGCAGAGGACGAGGAGTGGGGGATGAGAACATAGGGAAATGGGAGGGTCAAGTTGGAACAGGGACAGAGTGGGAGGGGAGGGAAGAAGATACCATGATAGATGAGGACATCATGGGAATAGGAAGAGACAGTTTACTGGGGAAGCTCTCAGGAATCCACAAGGATGACCCCACCTTGGTTTGTTGGCAGTGGTCCAGAGGGTGCCAGGACTGATCTACTCTGGTGACTGGTCTAGCAAATAACCTAGCTGTCATCATAGAGCCTTTGTCCAGTGACTACTGGAGGCAGATGTAGAGATCCACAGCCAGGCACCAGGCTGAGCTCCGGAATCCAATAGATGATAGAGGAGAGATTCTGTAGGCAAGGGACGTTGAGATCATGATGGGAGGATGTGCAGAGATTATTGACCACACTAGTGGAAGCTCATGAACTGTGGACTGATGTCTGTGGAGCACCCATGGGACTGGACTAGGGCCTCTGGATACAGAAGATGGTTGTTTGGCTCGAACTTTTTGGGGGGCGACCAGGCAGGGGGATCAGGATCAATCCCTGGTCTATGGGGCAGACTTCTGGGAATCCATTGACTGTGGTGCGATGCCGTGCACAGCCTTGGTGCAGTGGGAAAGAGCTTGGATCTGCCTAGGCTTAGTGTTGTGGGCTCTGCTGACTCCCCAAGGGAGACCTCATTTGGGGAATGTGGGGATGTGGGGTGGCTTTGGAAAAGGAGTTTGGGGGTGGGAGGAAGGAAGAGGGAGGATCTGTGGATGGTATGTGGAATGAGTAGAAAATTTCTTAATAAAGAAAGATAAAAACAAATAAAAAGGAAAAAGAATTTGTGGTCTGAATTAGAGTAGTATCAAAATGATTATATAAAATATACCTTGAGTCTGTTTAATAAATGACAATATTTGACCAGAAAAAAAAATAAATAAAAAATAAAAAAAATAAAAATTAAAAACTAAATAAACAAAAATAATAATAAATAAAATAAAAAATTTAAAGTCCTGAATCAATTTTCTACTCAATGAAGGGAGTTGAGATACAGTTTAAGGAAGAAAGTAAGTACTATGGGAACAAGTTAAAGAAAACTGACCACTAGCCGGGCGGTGGTGGCGCACGCCTTTAATCCCAGCACTCGGGAGGCAGAGCCAGGTGGATCTCTGTGAGTTCGAGGCCAGCCTGGGCTACCAAGTGAGTCCCAGGAAAGGCGCAAAGCTACACAGAGAAACCCTGTCTCGAAAAACCAAAAAAAAAAAAAAAAAAGAAAACTGACCACAATCTAAGCAATAAACACAAATTAGAATGAGGTTAACAGCATTTAGGGTCCATTTGGTAAATATTTAAGAGGTAAAAATAATCAATGTAGCATGACACTTGAATATAAGGGGTGTCAAAAATGCAAAAACCATAGAGACTTAAAAGACATAAAATTGAGACTAACTTCCCAGGTGAAGGGTAACATGTCACTGAAGAAATATACTGATTTATCATCCATGAAAGAAAAACATAAGAGTATTTTAAGTACCAGAAAGGGGATTTTGTACAGTAATGTTAACTGAGTGTGCTGGTCAGTTTCTGTCAACTTGACACAAACTAGACATACCTTGGAAGAGGAACTTCAATTGGGAAAATGTCTCCACCAGATTGCAACTCTGCTGGGATATTTCCTTGATTAATGATTGACACGGAAGGGCCACTGCAGATGGTGCCGCTCCTCAGCACACGGGTCTGGATTGTCTAGGAAAACAGGTCGAGCAAGCCATGGGGAGCAGGCCAGTAAGCAGCACTCCTCCATGCTTCTGCTCCAGTCCCTGCCTCTGGGTTCTTGCTTTGAGTTCCTGCTCTCACTTCCTTTGATGATACAGTGTAGTGTGATCTGGGAATTGTACAATGAAAGAAACCTTTTCTCCCCAAATTGCTTTTGGTCATAGTGTTCTATCACAGCAATAGAAACCATTAACTAAGACACTGAAGGTCAACAACTAGCTCTCTGCATAAAGCAGTGAATCCATGTATCTGACAGAGTTAGTTTGCTTAATTCTTACCATTGTTGTTGAAGAAAAAGTCAGTTAGGTCCAGTGAGTGTCTGGCTTACCAGAAGCACTTATAAGTTTTATCTGTTAGAGCTGGTTGTAATGATACAATATTTACTTTTGCTCTCTCCTAGGAAAGTCCTGCTGTGAATATCTTTGTAGCAAAGAGGAGATTGGGCTGTGGGGCATGTGGTAGGTAATGAAAGAATTAAATAAGACCATCTCCTTTTCCTCTTCTTGAAAGTCAACCTGGGTCTCTGGCCTCCTGGATTAGCATTTACATTTTCTGCTTAGAAAACCTTTTCTGTTTGTATTAACATGAGGGCAGTTGGGTGTTCTATATCACATGGAAAGTTTGGATCCCTGAAAGATTACAGCAAGAACTAATTGGGAAGGGAGGCAAAAGCAAATAAAGATTAGGGAGGAGACTGAAAGGGGAGGCAAATGCTAAAGTCCCCAGTCCATCACCTTTTACCACCTCTCTTCCTCTGAAATAACCAACTCAAAAAGATCATTTCTGGAAATATTTCTATACTTCCACAACTACAGCATAAATGTGGCTTCTTGGCTATACTGTTACATTCCCCACAGTCAAGCCTTCATTTCATTGCCACATAGTGAGATCATCATTCTGGAGTGAAGCTGGGATGTTTTTTACTAGAAGATCTTGATATGATGTGTGCACATCCGGGGGAGAACAGCACAATGGACTTTGCTCTCTTGTAGCTCGTTATGTGAAGCCTAAGGAAAAGCTGAGAAAGAGAGAGAGAGAGAGAGAGAGAGAGAGAGAGAGAGAGAGAGAGAGAGAGAGAGAGAAACAGAAGAAAGGGCAGGAAGCAAGGGGCAGGTCAAATGAATTCCTGTTATAGTAACATTAACTGTGATTCCAATTACAAGAGAACATTGGGAAGAAGCAAACAAGGAAGAAAGTTGGTTGGTCTGGGCAATAGGGAATGTCAAGCACTAGTGGGATATACAAGTCTGTAATACAGAGCTCTGGAGCAGCATACCCCATGAGATACCCGCATATTCATGTTCATTGCATCATTATTCATAATAGTTTAGGTATGGAACCAGCCTAGATGCTCATCATAAAAATAAAAAAACAATGTAAGCAATAGAGTTTTATTCACCCATAAAGAAGAATGAAATTAATTTATTTGCAGAAAGATTGATAGAAATACTAAGACATGAAAATAGAAGGGGAACTATATGGGAAGAGGAAGGGATTTAAAGGAAGGGGGTTGGGGATAAGAAGGGTAATGGAGGGAATATAACACATTTTTCCTCTCATATGAAAATTATATATACACATATATATACATACATGTTTATATGCTTGTGTACATATGTATGTCATGAAAGCAGGAGTATTTTTTGGGGAGAGAATGGCCACCAACAGTAAAAAAGAAGGACAAAGGAAGGAAATACAGCATGAACATAAGCAAAGTATAATGATATACATGAATGAAATTGTCATAATTAAATCTACTATTTTGCATACTTACTGTAAATATTAATAAATAATAAATTAAATTTGAAAAAGTATAGCATGGAGAAAATAAGATATGGACCTAGAAGACAAGTAGACAAGGAAATATTCAATGTCTTATATGTCAATTTGTCTGACCAGAACGGCTAGATTTGTGATCAAACCTCTCTAAAGGTGTTTTTGGAGGAAGTTAATGTTTAGGCTATGTTAACATTTAAACCAGTGTACTTTGGATAAAGCAGATTGCCCTCTAAAGGGTGGATAAGCCTTATCACTCGAACATGTAAATAAATCAAAAGATTGGCCTCTACAGGAAATATCTTTCATTCTGATGACCTTCATACTTGAACCTCAATAATTGCATGCACCCATATCTTAAGTCTACACATCTATGTACCAATCCTACTGCATCAGTTTCTCTTGAGAATCCTAATTGATTTTCAGGGGTCTTATTATTTAAGTTAAACAGAAATATAATATTCAGGCAGAATGAAAAGTTTCCTTCTTGAAGGAGTAGAATCTCATTACAAGAAGAAAGTCAGCTAAGCTTAAGACACTTACTGTAGACCCATGACCCTGTCCTCTATCCAGGAAAAAGGAGAAGTGGTTTTCTGTCACAAACAATTCTGACTGTAATGATAAATACACCAGATAATGATCCTGGTGATAAGTTCATTAAGGCTTCTCCTGATTAGTCCCCTCCCTCCAGCTCTGTAAATGAATTGACAGAAGAAATCAGTGTCAGCTTCTCCAAATCTGGTCCCTGAAAAAAAAAAGAATAATTCTAAGATGTGTCACTCTCTCTGAACTCAACCTATCTGAAAAGGAATTCTGAACAACCTTCTGTTAGTTTAGGGCAGTTCTTCTCAAACTGTAACATGTAAATGGATTACTAGTGGACTTTGCTAGAAGGAGATCTGATTTTATAGGTCTAGGATGAGGCCTAACAAGATCCCAAGACACTAGGTTAGTAACAAAGCCCTAAAAAGTAGGTTACCAGTGCGAAACCAAATGTTGTAAAAAAGAAAAAAAAGAAAGAAAGGAAGAAAGGAAGGAAGAGGAAGGAAGGAAGGAAGGAAGGAAGGAAGGAAGGAAGGAAAGAAAGAAAGAAAGAAAGAAAGAAAGAAAGAAAGAAAGAAAGAAAGAAAGAAAGAAAGAAAGAAAGAGCTTTCTGATGAGCTAGGCAACAGGCTTCACACAAATAAGAGAATCATCTTCTGTGAACACTTTCATGTTGAGTACCATTGTAGGTAATAATAGCTGGCTGCCTATGAAAGTTACTTTTCAGGTCTTCCATTTGCAAATAACTGGACATTCCACTCTTTATGCCATAACTATGACATTTATGTTAATATATTTATCCCTTTTGACTTCTTGGTTTGAGTTATGTTGAGTTTTTATGTCAATGTTATACTACAGAATGAAAAGGAGTCTTCCTCTTGGAGTATTTTAGACCAAGAGCAAGCCCAAATTTGAATTTTCTGTTTCTCTCCCTGTGTCTTCCATCTGTCTATTATCTGTACTTCATGGTCTATTCTGTTTTCTGTCTGGTGTGCGTGCGTGCGTGTGTGTGTGTGTGTGTGTGTGTGTGTGTGTGTGATGTCTGTCTGGCCCTATTGTCTGTCCCTAACAAAGGACTTTGCTCTACACTTATTGACTAGCACAGAAAACATGGTATGAGAAAAAAACTCTTCCCTACAAAAATCTTTAGCAAAGTTTACATGTGAAGAAATTACTTTGCTGAACCTCACTGACCCGAACAACTCAAAACTGCACACAGATATTGTAAACCTATGTGTCGCTTCCAACCTTCTAAGTGGATATTTGCTGTGTTACACTGCTTTCAAGCCATTGGCTGCTTTCAGCAAATAGTTACTACAACACACACACACATATACCTCCCCACCCAAACATTATTCTTGGTCAGGGGCATGAAAGAGTACATGATTTAAAATTAAAACTACACATTTGGCTTTCATTGTAAGAGCTGGTTACATGGGAAATCCAAGGCATAGTGAGGTTGTCTATACTGTTTTCTTAAAGGCAGGTTAAGTTTATACAGATTGACTACACAGTTTTAAATTATTTCAAGGCATAATTAACTTGGTTGCAAGGTCTGACAAAAATTCAGTTTCTGAAGATGAGGTATTTTCATAAAAAAAGCTATCCTCCACTTTGGAATCACCTAACTTGATCATCAACATAAATATGCATTATTTCCAAGGAAGCAAGGCAATCTTGTCACAAATACCAAGAGGACAATCAACTTCAGGCAGTTTCAGACATATATAAACATAAGTGTGTTATACATGACTTCTAAAGCTAAAGTCACAGACGTCATAAAGGAGTGAAGTATCCATTTCCTTTCCTGTCTTACACTGTGATAAACAATTGAGAACACTGAAATTTATATCTTGTTGTCAATTAGAATGATATTTTAGTTCTAATCAAAACTTTTATCAGAAGTATTGCAATTGGATGACACCTGGAAATCCAGGAAGGCTGTAAAACAGGAAAGGCAATAGTTCCTCAAAAGAGCAGTGTCCTTGATGAAAGGTTCTAGTGCAATTCTAAGAAAGGCTGCAATCTAGTAGATATAGGCAGTTAAGGGTGAAAGCAACCTCAGCACTGTTCAGAAGGGGGCAATGCTATCTGGAGACACTTCCCTCTCCCCACTCCCTCCCCAACCCAAACCCCACCATACCCATTGCTGGCCTCAACTTTTGGGCTTAAGGTAGAAATTGCTTCACAGAATCAAAGAAGCAGTGACAACTAACTAGCTGCTTCTGCCTGGTCTTGCTAGCTTGGGATTCTTTCCCATAACTGTCTTACTTCGTTTTTTCACTTCCTCGCTTTCTCACCCTACCATTGGTTCTTTAGATTGTATGATAGAAATATAGATCCCATAGGAATCTATCTTCTACACAATCCAAATGCAGTGTTCTGGTTTTTTCCTAAGACAGAAAAATGCCTGAGTAATAAATTTTTTAGGTATACTTCTGTCTTAGTTAGGGTTTCTATTGCTATGAAGAGACAAGATGAACATGGCAACTCTTATAAAGGAAAAAACATTTAATCAGATGGCTTACATTTTCAGAGGTTTAGTCCATTGTCATCATGATGCAAGATGGTGGTATGCAGGCAGACATGGAGCTAGAGAAGTGGTGGAGTGTCCTATATCTTCACTTGCAGGCAACAGGAAGTGGTCTGAGACACTGGGCATTGCTTAAGCACATATTAAACCTCAAGGCCTGCCTTCACAGTGACACACTTCCTCCAATAAGACCACACCTACTCCAACTAGGCCACATCTCCTAATAGTGCCACTGCTTTGTTCTGGGAGGAGGGGCATTTTCTTTCAAACCACCACAGATACCAATAGCAAAAGTACACAAAATGGGATTGTATCAAACTAAGAAGCCCCTGCTTTGCAAACAAAACAGAATAAAAAAACTTAATAATGAGAAAACATGAAAATGCTACAACTGAAAAGAAGTTAATGTTTCACCCATACAAAGAACACAAACAATTGAACAGGAATACAGAAAAAAGGAACCCTCAATCACTGTTAATGGGATTTCAAACTGGTACTGTCACTCTGGAATCAGTATGGAGAAGCGTCAAAAAGCTAAAACTAAATCTACCATATGACCCAGCTATACTATTCCTTGGCATATACATAAGGACTCAGTATTCTATTCCACAGATACTTGCTCAGCCATGTTTATTGCTGCTCTATGTTACGCTCTCACAATAGCTAGGAAATGAAAACAACCTAAATATTCATCAATTGACAAATGATAATGAAAATGTGGTACACATATACTATGGAATACTATTCAGATGTAAAGAAAAAGGAACTTTGCAAATAAATAGCTGGAACTAGAAAAGATCATATTGAGTGAGGTAACCAAGAGCAGGAAAGACAAATATTGAATGTTCTCTCTCATCTGAATCTCCTAGCTTCAAATCTTCAGGTGTGAGTTTATCTTGGTGTAACTTCAGAAACCAGAAAGGTAAAAAAAAAAAAAAAGGGTCATTGCTGGGGTAGAGATTTACGGGAGCAGCAGAGAAGGGAATAGCAGAGAACAAGTGAACTGATGGGGGAAATGGGAAAATGGAGAGCCTCTATTGAGGAGGACAGAGATAAACATAGAAGAAAGAGAGAAGAGGGTAAAATAATTGTAAAGATGTCTGAAAAATTCACAAGGAATCATACTATTCATTATCTACCTAAAAGTACCTTTGACTCATGAAAGAGTGTATAAATTTGGTGTATAAATATATATATATAGCTGAAATGAAAATTTCCCACCTGAGCTGACAATGCTCCCTTCAAAAGCCAAAGACAATCTAACAAAACCCCCAACTACCCTGGACTAGTAAATCCTGGATCTTGGAGGAGGACATACAACTCCCACTTTACTAAACCAGAATAATCCCTAACTACATTTTTTTTTTAGATTTATTTATTATATGTACAGTATTCTGCCTGCATGTGTCCCTGCAGGCCAGAAGAGGGCACCAGATATCATTACAGGTGGTTGTGAGTCACAATGTGGTTGCTGGGAATTGAACTCAGGACCTCTGGAAGAGCAGTCACTGCTCTTAACCTCTGAGCCATCTCTCCATCCCCCTAACTACATTCTAAATGTATCCTTTTATCCACAGTAAGTGTAGTCCTCACTCCTCATTTAAAAAAAAAATCAAAAAAGAAAACCCAAACCAAAGAAACAAACAAAAAACCCTTCTCTTTGTAACAGAAACCACTACAGAAAACCACAATCAATCAAAATGCAGAGTTGTGGAGCCTGGTTCTTTTTTTTTTAAGATTTATTTGTTTGTTATGTATATAGTGTTCCAGCAGGTATGCCTACATGCCAGAAAGAGGGCATCAAATCTCATCTTAGATGGTTGTGAGCCACCATGTGGTTGCTGGGAATTGAACTCAGGACCTCTGGAACAGCAGCCGGTGCTCTTAACCTCTGAACCATGTCTCCAGGCCCTGGAGCCTGGTTCTTAAGGATACATCTAGAATTCAATTCTCACACCTAAGGTAACATTGTGGAAGAAGGGACAGAAAAGTTTTAAGAGCCAGAGTATCAAGGCATTTGCTGTGAGATTGTGTTTCCTAGGAATGATAGAAACTATACCTGTAAAGTCTCACCAACACGACTACTTAAATAAGGAATGAACAATTACAACACCAATAAATGTGCTAAAGTGGACAAGGGAAGGGTCAGGAAGCCTCAATCCTATAAAAAAAACTACAGGCAACTAAGGAACGCTTAAAGAGAAACAAATAGTACTCCCTAGGGACAAGTACATCAATTAGTTATCTAATACCAAATGGTCAGCCCTGAAATATGTATGTCTATATTTGCAGATTGTGTTTATGTATTTAGAAAAAATATATATATGCACATACATGAATGTATGTAGTAAGAGTTAATGAAAAATGATGCCATGAATTTGAAAAAGAACAAGGAGGGGTATATGGGAGGCTTTGGAGGGAAGAAATGAAAGGCAGAAGTGATGTAACTATGTTATGATTTCAAAAATGTAAGAAATTCTTTTAAATGATAGTCCAGGCATGACTACAATATCCCAGCTGAAGCTGGAAGTTTTCCTGTGTTCCACAGCCACTTGGTCCCAAGTAAACACACAGAGGTTTATATTAATTACAAACTGTTTGGTCTATGGCTCAGGCTTAACATTAACTAGCTCTTACAATTTAATTCAACCCATTTCTATTAATCTATGTTTTGTCATGTGGCTTCGTGGCATTACCTGTGTTCCATTACATCTTGCTCCCCCAGCAGCGTTCAGCATCTCCCCTGACTTCACCTTCCTTCTACCTATCTCTTTGCTTGGATTTCCCACATGGCTATAACCTGTCTTGCCATAGGCCATAGCAGCTTCTGTATTAACCAATGGTAGCCACATATATTCATAGCATACAGAAAGACCATCCCACAGCACCCAGCACTGGGAGGGCTGAGGCAGGAGTTTCATGCATTCCAGGCCAGTCTGGACTACATAGTTAGATCTTGTCTCAAAAAAGAGTAAAAGGAAAGACAAAAGATAAATACTGGTGAGCATGTAGAGAAAAGGGAACCCTTGTACATTGTACAAGGTAGTCAGTATAAGCATTATTAGAAATGACATGGAGATTCCAAAACAAAAAAATTAAAGACAGAAATATTACATGATCCAGTCCCACTTCTTGGTATATATCCAAGGGAAGTAAAATAAACATCAAGGAGATATCTGCAGTCAAGTTTTCATTGCAGCAATGTCCATAATAGTCAAAATGGGAAAGCAAACTAAGTGTCCCTCAAAATATGAAAAGTGCTGTTATCTGTTTTCTGTTATCTACAGTGGCTGCCTCTTAAGCAACAGCTATCCTAGTCAGAGATTGCTACAAGCACCGGTTAGGCAGCAAAGGCCACAGGCTAAGGGGACTCTGTTCCCTCAGGCACCAACTCTTTCAAAGCTGCTAAGGGAAACTTTATCTAAATCTAAAGAACTCAGGAATCGGTGGTTTAGGTGGAATTCTGCTCTCTCAGAGAGGCTGAATAGCAAGTATCTAGCCTTCTCCCTTTGCTGGCATCTTCCAAAGAAAAAACCAGTTTCCTTCTGTTAGCCCCCACTTAAAAAACCCCTGCCCTACCACTTCCTGTCAGCTACTTGCTGACTCAGCCTCCTGCTCAAAGGTTAATTTTATTTAATCAAACACATCTTTGAATTGTTAACAAAAGCAGTACGAAAAAATGCAGCACACTTTAAAATAATATTCCCCAACAGAAATTATAAAACGAAATTGTGGAAAATACATATAATGGAACGCTTTCATTTCTTTAAAAAGAAATTGTGTCATTACTAACAATGTGGATGAACCTGGAGGACATTATGCTAAGTAAAATAAGCCAGATATAGGAACAAAAATATCACATTATCTCACTTACATGCAGAATCTAGAAAAGTCAAACTTATAAAATGGAAGGAAGAAAAGGGTTCCAGAGGCTAGACTGGAAAGAGAAACGCTGTCAAAGCATACAAAATTTTAGTTATGAAGGAGTTGGATAAATCTGTGAGGTCCATAAATATACAATTGTTAACAAAAATCTTAAGTGAGAATTTAAAAATTTTAATGTGTTATTCGGAATTCTTTGTTTTTCTTCTACATTTCACTAAACACTGATATATTAAGAGCCTATAAGCTTGTTGAAATCCCTTGAACCTTCCAATCAGGAGGTTTCTCTAGAAATTTTATTTCTAGTCATGTTGAAGAGTACCAATTCCCAGTGTAGACAAGAACATAGAAAAAGAAATCCAATGGCCAGTATTAACCCAGGTAAGCATGACAAAGGATTGAAAGTTTCCCCATTCAATGCGGAAGACCTTTCCTTCCTCACTCCTGTCAATATGGAAGCCTCCTTCAACTCCTGCTATGTTAATGTCCTGGAATTTAGAGCTTCTCTGGCACAGTGTGTTCTTGGTATAAGCTACACTTTCTTGTGCTATTCTGGGAAGAATAATCTCTAAGATTGAAAAGGAGTTGAGAGGTCAATAGCTCAGTGCACAGTCTTTCAGAACAACTTCTGTATTCACCTCACCTGATTCAGCCCATCTTCTGAGGCACACTGTTTTGTCCTGGGAACTCCCTTTTTCACAGGCCACACGATAATCCTTTTCATGGATTACCTCTGCTCTCTCAGCACTAGCAAGCAAGTAATGGAGAAAGGAAGTAATGGAAATGAAAATGTTTATTTCCTAGCTTCAAAGATATTAGTGCCGATATTTTTCTACTGTTGTTTACTCTTGCATCTTTTGGTTCTTTTGTCTGTTTCCTAAGGAAAAAATAAGCTAAATGAGAATTCCTTTAATAGCATTAATTCCCAGAAACAAACACTTTTGAGTCCAATGTGATTAAGCACAAATCTATCCTATTTCCCCTCAGGTTTTGTAAGCATGTATGCAGTAACATTAACTGCTTTAATTTAAATTTGTATTTTGAAATACAAATGGTTTGACATTTACTTCTCGAATTAGTGTATTTACTGTTCTTTCCTCTGTCCCTCTCTTTCTCTTAGCAATCTAATTTTTATTGATCATCTTGTCCTTCTTAACTTCAATAATATAAAATTAAATACCCAAACACTGTTCTAGGAAATAATGTGTGGCCTTGGCTATAAAAGATGAGGAAGTCAGCACAATTACAGACTTTAGCAATGTGGAAATGATGGTGTTTCTTAGTATCAGTCTTCCTTTCGTTCTACTGTTCTACTTTGGTTTTAAAATCAGAGTGTGCATATCCGGATGCATTTATATATTTATATTTATATTTCTGTAATCACATGTATAAGTACATTTGTTTTCACTGGGTTCTTTCTATCGTAGTATTTTCTTCACTAATTTGACATGGTTAAATTTCAAGTATAATAGTTTCTAAGACAATAGCTCACTCTAAAATTCAGTATGTTTATTTAAAATTATATGCAGATATTTCTCTAAATATTTATTCAAATAAGAGCAAGTAAAATATTACTGTAGATCTAGCATAACCCAATACATACTCTTTAAAAGGTGATGCATACTGAAGGATAGAGAAAATAGAAATCTTCTGAATTAAAAGGATGGGGTTAGGGTTCTAGTTCAGGGAAGAATATTTCCCCAGCATATTCAAGGCCCTGTGTTCAATCCCCAGTACCACAAGAAGAAAGAGACAAAGAAATTCAGGGAAGAATGGCAGGAAGGAAATAAAGAGCTATAGAAGGAGACAGGAAAAAATAATTGTAGCACAATTATTAGATTTTAGTAATGTCTACTGTGTGTTGAAAACTAAAATGAATCTTGGGGCAGCCAGCCAGAAAAGCTATTACTCACAAGAGAGAATGAGAAACAAGACTTGAAAGTAGATTAGTGTTTAATTGAAAATGCCTCAAAATAAATAAAGGTAATTAAACTCTTTAGGGTTGGAGAGAAACAGTGATGGAAGTTTCTGGTTTTGAAACGCAAGCCAATGACCATTCCAGACTTTCACAGTTATGTGAGGTAAGGTTTGAAGAGGAGGGAATCACCGTGTGATAAACAGGCCACTTCTTCAAATAAAGAATCTTCTTCAGGTTCAAGAGGGGATGAGCAGGAGAAAAAACAGGAAAGACTGTGTTTCAAGGCTTATTGTTCTCTTTTTAAAAACCCAAACTAAGAGAGATTCTTTGAAAAGAAAAAAAGAGGCAAAAGCTTGTAGTTTTGCATAAGTTTATAGAAAAAAAGTTTAAATACAAAGCAAAAGTTGAAATACTTATCAGAGAATGAATCAAATGAAATTTAAAATTAGAGAATAACAGAATGAGGATAAGTTAATAAAATAAAACTCAATTTAAAAAAAAAACTTTGAGTGTGGGGTGGTGGCACAAGTCTTTAACTCCAGTACTTAGGAGGCAGAGGCAGGAGGATAGCTACGCATTCCAAGCTAGTGTACTTTACATAATGAGTTTCAGGCCTTATCTCAAAAATATCTTAATTTGAAAAAGAAATCAGTAATATTAATAAACTTTCAGCAAGACTAATAAAATTTTAAATAAATTGTTAATATCAAGAATTAAATAGAGGATTCCAGTTCATAAATTTCTCAAGTTAAAAGAAATGAATCAGTTCCTCAAAAATCCACCACTACAAAAACAACATTAAAAAAAGATAATATGAATAACCCTGTGAGGGTTAAGAAAATTGAAGTTACCATATAAATCTCACAAAGGAAAGTCTCCAGGGTTTGGCCTACTAGACAATTCTGTCAGATATTTAACGAAGAACTAACACCAATATTTTGTAAACTATTCCAGAAAGATCAAAGAAAAATATGACTCCTTGCTTCATTTTATGAGACTAGTAGTATGTGATACCAAAAGTAGCAAATGGCATGTTCTTCCTTGTTTATTATCTTTCCTACATTACATGAAACTGCCAGTGTCAGTTTCCTATGCTGTTGTAACAAATCACCAAAACTAATGGGCTTTAAACAAAATAAACATATTCTTTCATAGCCTGGAGGACAAGTATTTTTTGAGATTTATTATTTTTTTTACTTTATATGTGCAATTGTTTTGCCTGCATGTATGTTTCTGCATCATGTGCATGGTTGGTGCCCAAAGAGGCTAGAAGAGAGCATCAGATTCCCTAGAACTTGAGTTACAAATGGCTGTGATCCACCATATGCTTTGGGGGATTGAACTCTGGTCCTCTGGAAGAGCAGTCAGTACTATCTCTATAGCCCCAAAGACAGTGTCCGTATTAGTTTTAATTAGTGTTATTTTATTTATTTTTATTCTATTATTATTATTTTGTTTGTTTGTTTGAGACAGGGTCTCTCTATATAGCCCTGGCTGCCCTAGATCTTACTATGTAGACCAGACTACCCTCAAACTAAAAGAGATCTACCTGCCTCTGCCTCCCAAATGCTGGAATTAAAGGTGTGTGTCACCATACCTGGCTCCTATAGCTTTCTTAACTTGTGGTTGTCCTGGAATCCCAAACATTACCTAGCTTGCACATACAACATTTCACTTTTTGCTCTTTCCATCACATGGAATTCTCTCTCTCTCTCTCTGTGTGTGTGTGTGTGTGTGTGTGTGTGTGTGTGTGTGTGTGTAAAGAATACCACTCAGAGTTGGGTATGGTGGTACATAACTATAATCTCAACATTTTGGAGATAGAAGCAGTAGAATCAGCAGATCAAGGCTAGCTTTGGCTACATAACAGGTTCACTGCTAGCCTGGGCTATATGAAAAACTATGTTTAAAAAAAACTTGTATAGCCACTTTGGAAATCAATTTGGCAGTTTCTCAGAAAATTGGGAATTGATCTATCTCAAGACCCAGCTGTACTACTTTTTGGCATATACCTAAATGACGTTCCATCCTACCACGAGGACACTTGCTCAACTGTGTTCATTATGGCTTTATTCATAATAGCAAGAAAATGGAAACAACCCAGATATCATCACCTGATGAATGGGTAAACAAAATGTGGTACATTTACACAGTGGAGCATTATTCATCAGTTTAAAAAAGATGGCATCATGAAATTTGCAGGCAAATGGATGGAACTAGAAAAAATTTCTGAATGAGGTAGCCCAGACTCAGTGTGGTGGTTTGAATGAAAATGGCCTCTAAGGCTCACTGGAAGTGGCACTACTAGGAGGTGTGGCCCTGTTAGAGTAGGTGTGGCCTTGTTGAAGGAAGTGTGTCACTGTGGAGGTAGGCTTTGAGGTTTCAAATGTTCAAGCCAGGCCCAGTGTCACTCTCTCTTCCTGCTGCTGGGTGATCCAGATGTAGAACTCTCAGCTATCTCTTCAGCACCATGACTGCCTGTGTACCGCCATGCTTCCAGCTATGATAATGATGGACTATACCTCTGAACTGTAAGCCAACCCCATTTAAATGTTTTCCTTGATAAGAGTTACTGTGGCCGTGGTGTCTCTTCTCAGCAATAGAAACCCTAATACTCCCACCAAAAAAAAAAAAACAAAAAAAAACAAAAAAAAAACATGGTATGTACCCACTTGTAAGTGGACATTAGCAGTTAAATAAATGACAGCCATGCTACAATCCACAGACCCAGAAAGGCTAAGTAACAAGGAGGGTTCTATGGGGGGACATGGATCTCCCTGGGAAGGGGAAATAGAATAGATTTGGTGGGTGGACTCGGGGTGAGTGGAGATGGGAATAAGAGGGATCAGATGTAGTGGGGAAGGAGGGAGGGAGAGAGTATGAGGAGAGAGAACTGGAATTGGAGGGCATCTTGGGGCAAACTAGTGCAGTGGAAACTCCCTTGAATCTACAAGGGTGACCCTAGTGAGAACTTCTAGTAATGGAGGATATGGAGCCTGAACCATTCATCTTCTGTTGCCAGACAAGATTTCCAGCAGTGGGACTAGGACACCAACCCAGGCATAAAACCTCTGACCTACAATCTGTCCTGTCTGCAAGATGTGCTGGGATATTTATTGGTGGTGCAGAACTTAGTGGGAGTGGCCTACCAATGACTGGTTCAACTTGAGGCCCTTACCATGATAGGAAGCCCATGCCTGACACCACCTGGATGACCAAGAATCAGAGGCTGGATAACCCAGAGACATAGGGTAGTGGGGAAAGGCCAATGAAATGATTCCAAATGATATTCTGCTAAACTCATAGATCAGTGCCTAACCCAATCATCATCAGAGAGATTCTTCTGGCAGCAGATGGGAGCAGATACAGAGGCCCACAGCCAAACATTAGGTGGAGAGAGAGCTCAAAATGGAGATCTCCATTGGACCTCTCCCCTCAGAGCTCAGAGAACCCTGCAGAAGATGGGGAGAAATATTGTAGGGGCAAGACAGGTCAAGGACACTAGATAACACAGTGCACAGTCAACTAAGCAGGGTACATAGGGGCTCACAGAGACTAAAATGGGAATGGCAGAACCATGGTTCTGATCTAGGCCCTCTGTATATATGCTATGGTTGTTGGCTTGGTGTTTAGAGGGGACTCCTGAGAGTGGGAGTAGGGGTGTCTATGATTCTTCTGCCTCCTTTTGGGACCCTTTCCTTCTATTGGGTTGCCTTGCCCAGCCTTGATGTGAGGGTTTGTGATTGGTCTTATTGTATCTTGTGCTGTCTATGGTTGATGTCTCTGGAATGCCTTCTCTTTTCAGTGGGAAGAAGGGTGTGTAAATTTGGAGGAGAGGGGAGGTGGTGAGGGAGCTTGAGAGGAGTGGAGGGAGGGGGAGCTATGGTCAGGATGTATTATATGAGAGAAGAATAAATAAAAATTTAAAAATAGGAATAGTCAAAAGAAAGAAAAAAAGAACACCAGTCAAATTAGATTAGGGCCTACCATAACCCAGCATGACTTCATCTTAACTTACATTTTCAAAATTCAAAAGTGTAAATAAATTGATATTTTTTTTGGTAGCATGGTTTAGGACTTCAAGAATTTCTTGATAGATATAATTCAAACTATTTAATACCATCCCAGTAACTACAAAATCATCTGAAATAATGGCTTAGTTTTAGGGTTTCTGTTGCTGTAAAGAGTCACCATGACCATGGTAACTCTTATAAAGGAAAATATTTAATTAGAGCTGGCTTACAGTTTCAGAAGTTTAGTCCATTGTCATCATAGTGGGAAACATGGCAGCATGCAGGCAGACATGGTGCTGGAGAAGGAGTTGAGTCTTATATCTTGATCCATACGCAGCAGAAGGAAAAACTAAGTGTTCGGTATAGCTTAAACACATATGAGACTTCAAAGCCCATCCCAAAGGTGACATATTTCTTCCAATAAGGCCATATCTACTTCAACAAGGCCACACCTCCTAATAGTGCCACTCCCTATGGGCCAAGCATTCAAACACATGAGTCTATGGGTTATACCTATTCAAAGCACTACATTGCACTCCCTGGACCCTATAAGCTTGTAGCTATAACATATTGCAAAATTCATTTTGTCCAAATTCAAAAGTCCCCATAGTCCATCACAGTCTCAATAATGTTTAAAAGTCCAAAGTTCAAAATCTCTCCTGCAATTTATTTGATCTCTCAACTCATATGTAATCCCATATGAAACAAAAATCAAAAGGCAGAGCACCTACTTCCAACATATAATGGCACAGGATACACATTACCATTCCAAAATGGAGGAAAAGAGCATAGTGAGGAAATACTGGACCAAAGTAAGACTGCAAACCAGGTGGAAAAACTCCAAACTCTGCATCCCCCTATCTGATGTCAAAGCACTCTTCAGATTTCCAACTCCTTTCAGCTTTGTTGACTGCAACACACTTCTTTCTCTTGGGCTGGTTCCACTCCCTATTAGCAGCTTTTCTTTGCAGATATCCCACAACTCTGACATTTCCAAAATCTGGGAGTCTCCAAGGCAATTCTTCACAACTTCACACAATGATCTCTCTGAGCCTCCATGCAGGGACACCCCTGACACATGCCTGGCCTCATTGGTTTTCCTTAGTCATGGAGGGAGATTCCATAACCCCTTTTTTTCTATCCTTAACCCTAAATCCAGAATGATGTGACTGAAGATGCCAAGTTTTACTGCTTGTTGGTGCTCGAACATGGCCCCCTCATTCAATTACATCTTCACCAGCTTTCTGTTTTCCATGGTTTCCTTCACTGCCTAAGCTTGGATATCCTGGTACTTGCTATAAACCAGGCTGGCATCAAACTCAAAGATCTACATGTCTCTGTCTCCTGAGTGCTGTGATTAAAGGTGTATATGACCACATCTGAACCTAAGCTATTCTTTAATTCTTTTTTACAAATTGGAAACTTAGCTGGGTGGGATCTTGCCCTGAGGTCTCCACTCCCTTTATTCCATTTAACATCTGGCTTTCCTTTAATCTGTTTATCTCCTTGTCTTAGTTGGGGTTTCTATTGCTATGAAGAGACTCCTTGGCCACAGCAATACTTATAAAGGAAAACATTTCATTGGAGCTGGCTTACAGCTCAGAGATTTAGTCTATTATCATTCATAGTGGGAAACATGGTAGCATGCAGGCAGACATGGTGCTGGAGAAGGAGCTAACAGTTCTATATCTTGATCTTCAGGCAGCAGGGAGAGACTGCTATACTGGGCATAGCTTGAGCATATATAAGACCTCAAAGCCCATCTCCACAGTGATACACTTCCTCCAACAAGGCTACACCTCCTAATAGTGCCACTCACTCCCTATGGGCCAGGCACTCAAACATGAATCTACAGGAGCCATACTATTCAAATCACCACAGGTAAAGTTTTGCTTAACAAGATGTCACTGAAGGAAGAAGCACAGATGGTTTGTGCCAAGGCTTTAAGATTTATTTTTAATAGCAACCATGACCATGTAACCATGACATTAGAAGAATCAACACATTCCAAAAGTAGATATAAATGCAGTCCTGTTATCAGGAGCAGTGTCCTTGCAAGCAGAGGAAATCAAACAGTTGTTCAGTCACTTATCTATGGCTTCAATATCTATAGCCCTTACCCTAGTGTATCTAAGGGAAGAAACAGTTCTCAGAATCCCAGGGCCAAGGTCAACTGGCACAAACCATAGAAGTAGGAAGAACTGCAGCATGACAAAGCAGAAATTGAAGCTGAGGACAGTGAGAGAGATCTTAATTTTCTCTCTGTCATCCTCTAATCTCTGATCTCTCACCAGCATCTACAACTAGTCAAACCCAGTCTAAATCCAGGAGCACTCAGTGAAGAGATGCCACCAGACAAAGGCGAATGCCATCTTCTGATCATCTAGTTATTTGGATCATTCCTAGGTGGGGCTCAGTTGTTGTAACAGGCATAACACACATAAACAGCTATAATGTTAGTCATGGTAGTGTACACCTATCTCAGCACTTGGGAGGTAGAGATATAAGGGCATCCTGTGCTTAAGTCCAGCCTAAGTGTATAATGAGGTCCTGTCTCAAACAAAAATACACAACTATTTTCGATCATTTTGATTATGTCACTATTCTGATCATCTTTCTTTCCCCACATCTAAATTTCTACATCTAGTTTTCAAGTCACATTCCACAAGAAAGGGATAGGATTCACAGCTGGTGACAGACTGGGTTTCGGTGGCTGCATGACAAACAGCCCTAGAGAATACTTTAAGACACTGAACAGAAATATATTACAGAGAAAAATGTCAAAGTCTGGCTTTCTACTATATGCACAGATTCTCATTCTACAGACCTCAAGTTGCTTTCATGTGCTGAGGAGATAACTAAGGCAGTTTTCTGACTCATAAGAATTAATATACCTACCTACTTCAGCCAGGCATAGTGATACATGCCTTTAATCCCAGCCCTAGGGAGACAGAGGCCCACTTGGTCTACATAGAGTTTCTGGCCAACCAGGGCTACATAGTGAGACCTTGTCTCAAAGAATAAAATAAATAATACAACTA
Organism: Peromyscus eremicus; assembly: GCF_949786415.1. Lineage (NCBI taxonomy): Eukaryota > Metazoa > Chordata > Mammalia > Rodentia > Cricetidae > Peromyscus > Peromyscus eremicus. The sequence continues at coordinate 5,290,083 of NC_081439.1, read as the reverse complement.
ATGGCTGAGACAGATTTTGTTATGTTGAATTTTAAATGTAATATACACTTATCAAGACTACTAGCTATTAAAAAAAGGGTATTTAATGGTACTGTATGAAGCTGAGGCTATTCACAATGGCACTTGAGGTCTATGTATTTCCTAAACAAGATCAAATTATTTTTTGGTCTGCCAAGTATTTCCTAGTACTGTAACAGGTATTAAAGAGTACTTATTACTGAACTATTCATACTCAAAAAGATAGTGGCTCATGCTGTTCTAGGAGCCAAGACTCAATTCAAAACCCAGAAAAGTATGCTAACAGTTTTCACGTTACAACTTGGGAGTATGAGTCATGTTTGTCCAATGCCCCATAAGGTGGTTCTTTTTTTTTCTTTTACTTCTCCTCCTCCTCCTCCTCCTCCTCCTCCTTCTCCTCCTCCTCCTCCTCTTCCTCTTCCTCCTCCTCCTCCTCCTCCTCCTCCTCCTCCTTTTCCTCCTCTTCTTCTCCTTCCTTCTTCTTTTTTGGTTTTTGGTTTTTGGTTTTTGAGACAAGGTTTCTCTGTGTTGCCCTGGCTGTTCCAGAACTAGCTTTGTACATCAAGCTATCCTCAAACTCAGATCCTCTGGCCTCTGCCTCCTGAGTGCTGGAATTAAACATATGTGCCACCACGACCTGGTTCCCATGGTGTTCTTAAGGTAGAAAAACTGTCTGTAAGGAACAAGTGAAAAACATTTGGGAAGGATAAAATTCTCTTGACATACTGAGGAAGCCCATGCCCAAGGCATCACATGGAAATTGGATGGTTACTGAGAACTGAAGTACTTTGTCTGATAAGACCCCAAGTTTGGGATCCTGTTTCTTCTCAACTGACAGAGGCTTAGCTTATGCAATCAAATCACATATACTCCTTCAGAAGGAAAAGGAACCACTAACTTTTCCTCAAGGTCAATAGTAGATGTTTATTGACTTTATGAGTAGATTTTTGTAAATCCTGGGCTACAGAGTGAAAGTCTATATCAAACCTTCCCGAAAAGAAAAAGAAAAAGAAAAAATGTTACTTTTCTGGTTTTGAAATGTACAATAATCATACAAAAGGTCTCCATTAAAAGAGGTGGTTATATGGTAGAGTATGTGGGATATTCTGTACTAATTTTTATTTTTCTATGAATCTATAATTACTTCAATCTAATTTTTACCTCATACTTGGCTTACAAGTTTCCAGATGGGTTTTTCATACTCTTTGTTTTGGTTCCTACCTCCATCCGACTCCATCCTTGTCTCTCATCTCTCCACTTCCCCCCTCTCTATATCCGTGTCACCTATGTTCTGCCATTCTCCCTCCCTTAAAGCATACCCTACCTCAATGTACCCTTTCTAGTTTCTGGATCCTACAGATATTCCAAGTTAAAGATAAAAATCTAAATATTTGAAGCTAGGATACACATATGTGGTGTTTCTGAATCTGAGTTACCTCGCCCAGTGTAATTTTTTCCATTTCCATCTGTTTACTTGAAGATTTCATAATTTTTCTTTTCTTTACAATAGAATTTTCAATATAATTTTAAATCAAATAGAGGAGCCTCAAAGCCTTTTGAAATTGCTGGCCTTGAATTCCTAATTCTCGTACCTCTGCCTCCCAATGATAGGATTACAGATAATCACGACCACTCCCAACAGGTCTTATGAACTCTTAGAATTAGAACTAAGAATTGTAGGTTTTCTGTGGTTTTTGTTGTTGTACTAGAAACCCCATCCAATGACTGAGGGATCTGGATGCAGAGATCCATGGCTAGGCCCCGGGTGGAGCTCCGGGAGTCCAATTAGCGAGAATGAGGAGGGTTTAGATGAGCGAGAATTGTTGAGACCAAGGTTGGATAAAGCACAGGGACAAATAGCCAAACGAATGGAAACACATGAACTATGAACCAATGGCTGAGGGGTCCCCAACTGGATCAGGCCCTCTGAATGGGTGAGACAGTTGATTGGCTTGATCTGTTTGGGAGGCATCCAGGCAGTGGGACCAGGTCCTGTGCTCATTGCATGAGTTGGCTGTTTGAAACCTGGGGCTTATTCAGGGTCGCTTGGCTCGGCCTGGGAGGAGGGGACTGGACCTACTTGGACTGAGTCTACCAGGATGATCTCAGTCCTCCTCAGGGGAGGCTTTGCCCTGGAGAAGGTGGGAATGGGGGGTGGGCTGGGGGGAAAGGGAGGGGGGAGAACAAGGGAATCCGTGGCTGATATGTAGAACTGAATTGTATTGTAAAATAAAATAAAATTAAAAAAAGAAACAAGTTAAAAAAGGAAAAAAAAGAACTAAGAATTGACAAAATAACTTCTCTAATTAGCTAATTTTATGAAACATGCTGGTACAGTAGGATTACCAGACCCATGAACGGCAGGCCCCCAAAAAGGAAATCTGTACTTTATATTAAAGTTACTAAATTTGGGGTCTGTAATAACCATGGAGTTTAACTTGATTGGGAAAGCATCTTTACTTTTACTATTAACTTCAATTTCATATTTGCTTCAGCTAATGTATTGAAACCACGGTATTACCAGCAGAACCTGGGACTTTGTCACAATAGAAGCCAGCAATTTTCATTCCATATTACCTTCTGTACCTCTTATAATATAATTTGTTTATAACTATTTCAAAATTATTGTATATGCCAGATGTGATGGCACATGCAGTCAACTGGAAACAAACACTTCATAAGTTTTATTTTAGTCACCTTTCTGAGTAGTATGATATAGTCAATCCTCCTATTCCACTTCATAACAGGAAGGATCTAAATCACCATTTTCCAGGATATCCATAGTGTACGTGCTACTCATTTAGTGATATAACTTTTAGGTGGAGCTTATCACTTATCACTCCACCGTCACTTATTCTCAGTACTTAGCTAGTCATAGAGTTGTTCATTTACTATTACCTGGTAAAGTAAGATGCTTCTCTGATGAAAGCTGGATACACCACTTATCTATGTATAGCAAAGCAATAGTAGTTGGTTCCCTGCTATGGCCTATGACCTTCTGAGCCAAGGGCTCTTGATCGGGTTTACAAGAGCCAGGCTTGAGTTCCCTCAAATACACTCAGAAAGCAGTTGGTTATCCTCATAATATCTGCGCCATGATTGCTTCTTGCCTGGAAGGTATTATTGTAGCTCACAGGGTTACAGTTGAACGCAACTGTTGATGACTTTTCTCCCCCAGCAGCTTGCATAGCACCTTCTGGAACCAGGATGGCTAACTTCCAGCTAAGATTCAGCCTTATATCTCTATGATCTTGTAACCTCTTGATTTTCCTTTCCTTAATGGCAATATTTAAAAGTGAATTCATCATCTCTTCTATGTAAGCATTTTTTACATTTATATTATTTATTTATTCATTCTGTATGTGTGTAGGCAGGGAGCATGTCCCACAGTATGCAGGTTGGAAGTCAGAAGGCAACTTACAGGATTCAGTTGTCTCCTTCTGCCATGTGGGTCCCAGGGCTTGAGCTCAGTTTGCCAGACATTACAGCAAGAATTGAATCATCTCATCAGCCCTTGTCATCTTTTCCCACATATAAATAAATCTATGTCAAAAGTGTTTTGTATATGAAAAAATAACTTACTTAACATACACAGTTCAACAGGATATTAATATATGAAGCTATAAAACCATCACAAGTAACAGATCTAGATGAATTTTTTCACCAGAAGAAGAAATCTCATGCCTTTTTCCTTAGTTTCGAGAAACTATTAACATATTTTGTGCAAACACTAGGGCCAGTAGAGGAACAACATGAAAGAGGCAAGAAGATCTGGTTCAGCCCAACATAATTAGCTGGTGCTGGTTCAAACTTTTAGAATCTGACACTAATGACAATTAATCCAGTCCTGAGTGTATAACAAAGCTTAAGATACGGTTACATTAAAATTATTTATAAAATATATATGGCATCTTCCATAAAGATAGGTTCTTTTGATTCAGAAACAATGCTCAAGAAAGGGTCTATATTATAGAATATTTTAAGACGTGTTACATTTGTTTATGATGTGAATGTTTGTTTAATGATGCAAAAATGTTTTGCATTTGTTTAACCACATTAAAACTCTTTATAAAATATATATGCCATCTTCCATAAAAATAGGTTCTTTTGACTCAGAAAAAATATTCAAGAAAATGTCTATATTATAGAATATTATTTTAAGATGTGTTACATTTGTTTATGCTGTGGAATATTTGTTTAATGATGCAAAAATGTATTGCATTCTTTTATGTTCCATTTGTTTAACTCTGTGAAGCTGTGTTACTTTGCCTGTCTAAAACACTTTATTGGCCGGGCGGCGGTGGCGGCGCATGCCTTTAATCCCAGCGCTCAGGAGGCAGAAACAGGCGGATCTTTGTGAGTTCAAAGCTACCCAGAGAAACCCTATCTCGAAAAACCAATAATAATAATAGTAAAATAAAAAATAAAACACTTTATTGGTCTAAAGCACTAAATGCTCAATAGCTAGTCACGAGAAAGGATAGGCAGAGTTGGCAGGCAGAGAAAATAAATAAGAGGAGAAATCTGTGAAGAAAAGATCAAAGAACGAGAAAAGAAGAAGAGGATGCAAGGGGCCAGCCACCCAACTACACAGCAAGCCATGGAGTAAGAAGTAAAGAGAGGTATACAGAAGTAGAGAAAGATGAAAGCCCAGAGGCAAAGGATAGATGGGATAATTTAAGAAAAGCTGGCTAGAAACAAGCCAAACTAAGGCCGGGCATTGGTAAGTAATGATAAGATTCCATGTGATTTATTTGGGTGGGTGGCTAGCTCCTCAAAAGAGTAAAACAAAAACAACTAGAGGTCTAGGGAGAATGACTGAGGTAAACACAATGCCCGTGTGAGTCAGGATTGGCCTGGCCCTAAGATAGCACAGAAGTTACTTAGACTGTTGTAAAGCACAACTGACATCTCTCATAAGGATGGGTTTTATGGATTAAGAAGCAATGCTCAAGATCTGGAGGGGGAAGTCTAGTATAAACAAATATAATATTTTGGGGGATTTGAGTGAAGCCTAGCCCTGCAAATAGCAAAAGATCACTAGATTGTAAACTACCACAATTCCCAGCAGTCTTGGTGGAAAACAGTTAAACACCTCCTTCCTTTGAAGAGATAAGCCTCTGTATTTAACCATCCTGGTTTCTCTAGTGCTTATCTGTATGCATAAGAACCTCATACCCTCGACAGTATTTCATTTCTATGAAACTTTTATTCATATGAAAGAAATTATATAACATGTGGTCCTTTGTGATTCATATAAATGGGATATAATACATGGTCTTTTCACTTGGCATAATTTCAAGGTTCATCTCATTTAAAAAATATCCTATTGCATAGATATATCAGTTTTTCTTTGTTCATTCAATTGATGATGAACATCTGGTAATTTCCCACTTTTCTGAGTATTAGGAAAAATGCCCCTATGAATATTTATGAACAGATTTTTATATGGACATGTTTTAATATCTAAGAGTGGAATTTCTGATCTATTTGATAATTCTGATTTATAAAATAGTCTTTATAAATACAGAGACCAGACAATATGGAGAAAATGAGAGAACTTGAAATAGTGAGCCCTAAGGGGTGTGTCCATCAAATCCCTCCCCTTAAGGCTCAGGGAACCCTACAGAGGAAGAGGCAGAAAGAATGTAAGAGCCAGAGGGGACAGAGGGCATCAAGTAAACAAGATACTCTAAATCAACATGAGCAGAGCTCATATGAGCTCAGAGAGACTGAAGCAGCATGAACATGGCCTGCACAGGTCTGCACCAGGTCCTCTGCTCTTATATTATGGCTTCCAGTTCTTATGGGATTCCTGAGTATGCAATCAAGAAGGTCTCTGATTCTTATGCCTTTTCTTGGTCTCTTTTTCTTCTGATGATTTGTTTTGTCCAACTTCAATATAATGTTTTATCTTATTATAGTTTTTTGTTATTTTTAAATGAATCAATCACAGAGGTAACCAACTAATGTCTGATTTGACTTAAGGCCCACTCCATGAGGTAGAACCCATACCCAACACTACCTGGATGACCAAAAACTAGATACTAGATAGCCCAGAGATCTAGAGTAAAATCAAATACTACTTGTTGCTGGAGAATTTCTCTCCAGCTCCCGCCACCAAGTCCCGCCAGTCCCAGAGCCCACTTATAAAATAAACACACAGACTCTTACATTATTTAAACTGCTTGGCCATTAGCTCAGGCCTGTTATTGTCTAGCTCTTACTCTTATATTTAGCCCATTTCTATTAATCTTTACTTTGCCACGTGGCTTGTGGCTTACCGGTACTTTACATCTTCCTTGTCCTGATGGCGGCTGGCAGTGTCTCCCTCTCTGCCTTCCACTTCCCAGAATTCTTTTCCTTGTCCCGCCTATACTTCCTGCCTAGCCAATGGCCAATCAGTGATTTATTTACTGACCAATCAGCAACACACTTGACATACAGACCATCCCACAGCACTTCCCCTTTTCTTTTCTTAAAAAGGAAGGTTTTAACTTTAACATAGTAAAATTACATATAACAAAACAATTATCAAGCAAGAATTACAGTTACAATATTAAAGAAGAGATCCTATCTATCTTATATTTGTAAGTTTAAGGTTTTATATCTAACTTATCTTTTATTATAACTAAGGAAAATTCTAAGTATCTAGTCTTTAACCACATCAAAGACCTCAGAAGGATATACTACTACCTGAGAAATGGAGAAGGATATAAGCAACTTTTAGGAGTCTTGTAGGGTAGACAGAGACAGCTGGCAGCCTGGACAGTCATTCAAAGTTCTCTTGTAAAGTTGGGGCATCTGTCTTCAGCCCAAAGGCCTAGAGTCTCTTATTCACTTTTCTCTGTGTCCTGTAGAATGTCTGGCAGTTTTCTCTGCAAAGCAGGAACCTGAAGGACCATTTTGTCAAGCAAAGTTCAGTGGTCACCTTTCTATGGGTCCTGCATGTCCAGTTGATCAAGCAGTCCAGGCAAGAACAGTTTCTTGCCCAAATGGCTATTTTTGTCAAGGTGAAGATAAACTCCATATGGAGTGTCTTCGATGCCCATCCTCCTCTCTGAAGTAAATCGGTGCTGTCAGGAGCAGACACGTCTCACTGTCCAAAAAGTCTAAATTTTTAAAACATTTTAAATGCCATATTCTGTAGGTCTTTGAAGTGTTTGAAGACTACCTATCTATCTGAAATATATCTATGTATACCTAGAAGACTTAACTAACATGGCTACAAATATTATCATAGATGACTAACTATTAATCTATTTTTTAATTATCCATTACAATTTTAAATGAGTTACATAAACATAATACCTCAAACAAGAATAGAAATATATATACAGTATAACAAAATTAAGTTTAAACTTGTATCAATAAACTAAAATCTATAGCAATGTAAAACATTTTAAACAAGTTGTTACTCTTTAAAAGTAGGTTCATTAATCTACCCTTTTCATCCTATCATATCTAAACTATCCCCCCCTTTTTTTTTAGAAAGAGATTGTATTTATAATCAACCTGATTTAAATAAAAATATTGGTTTTTCTCTGTCCCACACCAGAGGGCTCTTCTGATTTGGGACACAAGAATCTCTTAACCATTTTTTTTTTTGAGCAATATGTCTGGGTTTAGAGGGGGAGTGAGCCAATTCCATCTCTAAAGCCAGCTTGGTATATTTGGGAATTTGGGCGTAGCTTCTCTTACTACTTCCTGCTGGAGGGGGTCGCTGTATCTTATGGGGACACAAAGAAAATTTTAGGATGATGGAGTAGTCCGTGAGGCTGTATCGTCTGAGCCAGTTGCCTTGAAACCATTCTGAATGTTGAATCATCTGGGCCATAGTGTCACTGGAGACCTTTCAGGGGGTCTGGGCTGGTCAAACCTGATGTATCTTAATCTGGAACAAATCCATAGTCTCTGGCTTTCTGTGGAAACAAAAGCAGAGACTCTTTTCCAAAGCAACATATCCTTATATCCAAATTTTGAAGTCAAGGTACCTTTAAAATATACATTTTGGCATAACTCAACAGCTTCTACAATCAAATGTTTTTTTGCAGTTACGAATATCAAAGAGAACATAATCCAGATTCTCTGTGTGGTAGCCATCTTTACGTGGCTTACTTTTTTATATTAGCTTGAGCCTATTCCTTTTAAACTGCAGCCTTCTAAGCCTGAAATGGTGCAGTGCCTGCTGGCTCCGCCCACTTCAGCTTCCCAACATGGCGGTGGTCCGCTTTCTGCCAGCTCTGGGAGCCGTAACTCTCAGAAATAGTGGGTCTACACTTTTACCAAAGTAGCGTGTAGCCCAGAAACTTCTTTTTTTTGTTTTGTACTAGCAAAGGCTAAATCCACCACATAGCTTAATGTGTTACTTGCAGAGGCCTCATCCCTACCATACTATAGGTCGAGCATGCACGCCAGGAACCCGCCATAGTAGCTCAAACACGCAGGCTGCCGCTAGCTTGAAAGAGACAACTAGGAGCTGTTTTTAGCTCCATTTTAGAATCTTTTTTCTAAGTTTTTAGGTGGAAACTCTTGCCACCACGTTGGACGCCATTTGTTGCTGGAGAATTTCTCTCCAGCTCCCGCCACCAAGTCCCGCCAGTCCCAGAGCCCACTTATAAAATAAACACACAGACTCTTACATTATTTAAACTGCTTGGCCATTAGCTCAGGCCTGTTATTGTCTAGCTTTTACTCTTATATTTAGCCCATTTCTATTAATCTTTACTTTGCCACGTGGCTTGTGGCTTACGGTACTTTACATCTTCCTTGTCCTGATGGCGGCTGGCAGTGTCTCCCTCTCCGCCTTCCACTTCCCAGAATTCTTTTCCTTGTCCCGCCTATACTTCCTGCCTAGCCAATGGCCAATCAGTGATTTATTTACTGACCAATCAGCAACACACTTGACATACAGACCATCCCACAGCAACTACTGGTCTAGAAAAAAAAAGTAACAACAAAATGACAATAATGTTATTCTGCTATACTGATAGATCAGTGCCTTATTCAGCCATCATAAGAGAGGCTTCCTCCTGCAGCAGATGAAAACAGATACAGAGACCCACAGGCAGACATTGCCCAGAAAAAGAGAAACCTTGGAACACATAGCTCTAAATGAGATGTCCCCATCAAATCCCACCCCTCAGAGCTCAGGGAATCCCATGGAAGAGAAGGCAAAAAAAGGGTGGGAGCCAGATGGGATGAAGGACACCCAGAGAACAAGGCCCACTAAATGAACTGAGCAAAGCTCATATGAGCTCACAGAGACTGAAGCAGCATGCATAGGGCTTATGTGGGTCTGCACCAGATCCTCTACATATATATTACATCTTTTATAGATGTACTTTTATAGAACTCCTTCATGTATGAATGAGTGAGTCTCTGATTCTTGTGCCTTCTCTTGGGGGGTTATTCCTTTTGTTGGTTTGCATTGTCCAACTTCAATGTGATGGTTTTTGTTTTATCTTATTATATTTTATATTATATTATATTTTATTTTGTCATGTTTTGTGGTTAAAATGGTGACTAATAATATATAAGCTCATTTTTTAAAAAATGGATGAATGAATGAATAAAAACCTAGTCACTAGGCCACTAGGGTGAAAGTTAACAACTGAACTGTCACTTATACCTGCTCAGAAAAGGAAAATCAGTTTTCTCCATAGACTGACTTTGGGTATGTCAACCACTCCAGGATGGGCCTCATGGTCAGGGATGGTCAACTATCACATAATGAACTCTACAGTTTTCTGTATGCTATTATTTGGTTACAGTTTGGTGTTTGGTTTGGTTTTGCTTTGTTTTTCCTTTTGGGGTGTGGTTTTTATTTTGTTTTCTTGATACTGAGGGATTTTGTCATTGTATTGGGTTTTTGTTTGTTTTGTTTTGTTTTTTTGAGAAAGAACATAAAGTTGGGTGGGTAGGGAGGAGGAGAGGATCTGGAAGGACTTGGAGAAGGGGAAGAACATGATCAAAGTATATTTAAATTTAAAGATTGTTTTAAATAATAAAAAATAATCACAGAGAGAGAGAGAGAGGAGAAAATCCAAGTGATATAAAAGCACTGTCCTAATTGGCAGCATGTCCATCTCCACAGAACATAAAGCAATGATTTCTCACAGTCAGTGTCTTAGGGTTAACCAAATATGCCAATTCTTTTCTAAATATTGTTAAACATTTATGTTCTTTTTAAAAATTACCTAGAGTTCCAAACATTCAGACTAGCACAATTTCCTACTTTTGTTTGTTGTTTTTGAGACAAGGTCCAAAGACGGCACCTCAATCATCACAGGTCACCCGATAGAGACAAAATTTAATTGCATGGCAAGACAGATTAGATTCTCTTATTTGGGGATTCCAAATAAGTTCTTTTTTTTTTTTTTTGTTATGTTCTTTTATCCCTCTTGAGGTAGAGGCCAGGTAGACCCTTAGGACTTGCTAGACAAGTTTTCTTGTGCATGTTACAAAGACGTCAGAGATAAATGCTTAAATCTATGTTAATATGAACATAATAAATAGAGAAATGAAGCTCACCAGATTATGCTTTAGGATTTGGTTCTAGCCCTCTAATTCAACAGGATCAATGCACATATGAACTCACAGCGACTGATGCAGCATGCACAGGGCCTGCACGTCTGTACCAGGTAGAGTCCTACAGCTGAAAGGGGAAGTGGACACATGCTTCCAACCCTAACCCAGAAACTCTCTCCAGTTGATATCCACTTGCAAGTGAAAATTCAGTTTTCTCCAAGGTGTCTCACTAGGGAAACAAACTATTCTTAAGTGCATGCTGCATGCCCAGCACTAGATGTACAGAAAACAAACTCAATGGCATCTTTGTTGTTTATGACACAATAGTTCCTTGTCTCATAATATTGTTCCATGGCTTCTCTTTTGTTTTTTATTCTTATTTTTTATCCTTTATTTTAGTTCTATTTTTCTTACTTTTTACCCTATAGGTCCTTGGGTATATATTATGGTTTCCAGTTTAATGCTTTTATGGGATTTGTGAGTGTGAGAAAGAGTGGGTCTCTGCGTCTGTTTCTTGTGTCTTCTTTTGAGCTCTTTTCCTCCTGTTTGTTTTGCCCTATTCTGATGTGTTAGTTTTTGTTTTGTCTTATTATATTATTTTATTTTATTATTATCTCTTAGAAGCCTGTTTGTTTTCTAGTGAGATACAGAAAGGAGTGGATCCAGATGGGACGGGAGGTGGGAAGAACTGGGAGGAGTAGAGGGAGGGGAAACTGTAATCAGGATATACTATGTAAGAAAAAATATTTTCAATAAAATGGGAAAAAGAAACAGTCTTTGTGTTTATGGTTGTTAGCCTCGACAGAAATAAATGGGGGAGGGTCTTTAAATGGTGTGTGTGAGGGAAGATAGTACATAAGGAAAAGGAGGGAGGGTGCATAAATATCAATAAGGATGTTTGAAATGGCCATAGGGAACCATATTGTTTTATATTTACCTAAAAGTACCTATATTTATTATTTGTATATACTAAATGAATTTGTATCACTTGGGATGATAATGCCTCCCCCAAGAGCCATAGACTAGCTAACAAAAACCCCAGTACCAAGCATGAGAAATGTTCTTTTGAGTTTTTCGTCAGGCAAGACCAAGAGACTCCCAAATAATATAGGCTATTGCTATTGTCCTTGGTTGTTTCCCAGAAGTTAAAAGTAACTCCCTATTACTGAAGATACCACATATTTTGGATACAGAACTCAGAAGAAAAAGCTGAATATAATGCCAAAGCCCTGAGGACTAACTTTATAGTACTGGAAGGTTCCATGCATTCTACTAAGGGAAGAATGAAATCAATATCCTTACCTAGCTGTGACACCCATAAATTACAACAATGTCAAAACTACAAGCATGTCAAGATATCCCTAAAGCTGTAGTAATGTCACTTTCATCTTAACAGTAACCAATTGTTGTCTAATTGGATTCAAGGCCCATTCACCCATGGTTAGAGAAGCCAGGACCAGAGAGGAGAACCTACTACTCTGCCAGGTTCCTAACACAATACAATTTCTAACTACTTATCCTTTTACCCACACATAAGTACAGATCTAATTCCTCATCAAAGAAGCTTCTTTTTTCTGGTAGAGAGAGATCGTAACAGAAAACTATAACTTGTCAAAATGCAATGGGGAGCCCAGTTCCAATTACTACATCTACAACATAGCCCCCACATGTAAGGCTCAAGAAACATTTTGGAAGAGGGAGTGAAGAGACTACATGATCAAGGTGACCAAGAAGTTAGCTGTGAAATGGTCTCTTCTACATATGAACATACACCCATTAATCTCTACAATATGACTACATAAATGAGACCTGAACAGTGACACCACCAGATGATCTGCCAACATGGTTGGGGGAAATCTTACAGGGCCCCACCCTCAGATGAAGAGCTATAGGCAATTAACAACTGCTAAGAAAGAGACTTAGTCTTCCCCAGGGACAAGCCTCTTAAATGGCTATCCAATTCCAAGTAGTAAGCCCTAAACATGTGTGAATGTGTGTGTGTGTGTGTGTGTGTGTGTGTGTGTGTGTGTGTGTGTGTATTGTGTGATTTAAATGAAAATGGACCCCATAGGCTCATAGGGAGTGGTACTACTAGGAGGTGTGGCTTTGTTGGAGAAAGTGTTTCACTAGGGATGGGCTTTGAGGTTTCAGAAGCTCAAGCAGGTCCAGTGGCACTGTCTCTTTCTGCTGCCTGTGGATCCAGATATAGAACTCTCAGCTCCCTCTCTAGTACCATGTCTGCCTACATGTCACCATTTCCACCATGATGATAATGGACTAAATCTCTGAAACTATAAGCCAGCCCCCAATTTAATGTTTTCTTTTATAAGAGTTGCCATGGTCATGGTGTCTCTTCACAGAAATAGAAACTCTAACTAAGACAATATGTGTATATATATATATATATATATATATATATATATATATATATATATACCACTAAATGAACTCAGCAGGTTGCATTTATGTGTTTATTCACATATGTGTATACAACAATAATAATTAAAGAAAACTGGGCTATGAATTTAAGAACAGGTGAGTAGTTAGAAGGAGGGAAAATGATGTAATTATCTTTCAATTAAAGAAAAATAATTTTTAGAAGAACTGGTAGATGAATGAACCAAACCTTGCTCTGAGAGACCAGCAGCAAAAATAAGCTCGTGATGGATACTGCTGGTAAGTTCCAATAATATTTAATGAGACAATCCTTGATGAACTACCTATGGATAAACAGCCTTCTGTTTTACTTTCTGGCTCTAACTTAACCTTCATAATTAGGGTTCTTCTATGTATTAACTACATCAGCAACATGTTGATTAGTTTTGTGTCAACTTGGCACAAGCTAGAGTCATTTGATAAGAGGGACTTTCAAGAAAATGCTTCCATAAGATCCTTCTGTAAGACATTTCATTAATTATTGATTAATGTGAGAGTTCCAAGTCCACTGTGTGTGGTGCCACCTCTGGGTAGGTGGTTTTGGATTCTATAAGAAAGGAGGCTGAGCAAGCTATAAGAAGCAAACCGGAAAGCAGCATTTCTCCATGGCCTCTGCATCAGCTCTTGCCTCCAGGTTGCTTCCCTGAGTTCCTGTCTGACTTCCCCCAGTGATGGAGTGTGACCTGGACTTTCCTCAGTGATGGAGTGTGATTTACAAGTTGTAAGATGAAATAAACCTTTTCCTCCCCAAGTTGTTTTGGGTCATGGTGTTTTATCACAGTAAAAAAAGCAACTAAGATATAATCTCATATGAGATCCAGCCATTATTTTTCACAGATATTCCAGCAGATCTATCTATATGTCCCACACTGTGTTACTTCTCATAGTCAGTATTCTACGTATTGCATTTACATGAATATTTCAATCATAAAAAGACAGGAGTTTCCTCTACATATTATATAATTATATAAGAAGCCTAGCTCCTAAGAGCTACAGCATTTCCCAAGACAGGAAAGATAGTAAGTACCTAAAAGAGCAGCCTTAGGCTTCACCCACTAAGATTGAAATGGAAGGACATCCCACAGCTCTCTCCAAGGGATGTCACAACTCACTTGCAGGGATCTTCTTGCCTTTTTCTCATGAGAGCTGGAATTACAGGTGTGTGCCACCATACCCAGCTAAAGGTAGGATCTTTTAGGTCTGAGAAATGGGTTGTTGGGTAAGAGATCTGAGACATTATTCAGCAAGTAATGGCATGGAAGAGGCCTAATTTAACATTAGTGCAGCCATGACAGGCTGTAGACTAACAATACTGGGACTAGGGCTCACCATTACCATAATGAAGAAAAGCCACAAACTGTACCCTGCAGGGGACCAATCAGAATTGAGACAAACAAGTACTAAATGCTCTAAAACACAAAGGATAGCTTACATAATTTGTACATAGATTGCTAATTTCCTTACATCAATGCCAATACCAATCACTATTTGACAAAACTTCTGTTACCTTACTTCTGCCCAATCAGGAGTTCAACCCCCATCTGAATCTAGAATTCCCCTACACCCCCATCGTTTACTCCTTAAAAACTCTGCCATACCTGAGCTCAATGCTCTCCAACTGCTGAACAGACAGCCCAAGCTCAGCTTGCAATAAAGATTCTTTGCTATTGTATATGAACTTGGACTCCTGGTGATCTCTGGGGTGGGGGTGGGGGCTCAGATGCAGGCATAACATTTGAGGGTTCATCTGGGATACACCAGGACCACCAGGACCACCAGGACCCTGACCTGTGGAGCCTTTGACTGGCTGGTGAGTATCTTTCTGTTTGTCTTATTTGTCTCTTTTGGTTTTACTTTGTCTCTATATTGCATTGTACTTTGACCAGTTGACTGGGCCCATTTCTGAAGTGCTTGCAAAGGTCTAAGTGGACACACAGGACTGCAGGCTGGGGAATTGGAAGACATCCCAGGGCCCTTTTGACCAGGGAACTGGATGACTTCCAGGAACTGGATCCCTCTGGTTTCTGTGAATAGATGGGGCAGATTGCTCCAGCTGATGGTCAACAAGCCATCATCTCAGTTTCAGGATTTCCTCCAGTGGCCAGGAAGAATTAGCTTTTACTCAGGAGGCCAGGAGGAAGCAGTCTTTCCTCTGGTGGCCAAGAGGAATCTGCATTGTTTGGTGTTTTATATTTGATGTTTTGTTTGCTTGTAGACTGTTTGTTTTGTGTCTGACATTTGAGACTGATGTTATGGGACAAAAGCCAAGTACTCCCATTCCCTTGACACTGATTCTTGACCAATTTCAGGAGTTTAAGACTAGCATAGCAGTCTGTCCATGTCTGTTAGTTTGTCTATAATTTTGTTTAATTGATTAATTTTTGCTCTGTTCTTCATATTCAAAAAGAGAAAAAAAATGTGGCTCCTTTACAAAAACTGCTGTTGGAATGCTGCATCCACAGCTCCTTTAAGCCAAGCACTGTTGCTGCCCAGAGCTGCAACCTGAAACAATTCAATGGCAGTGTATGGTTGCAGAATGTAACATTTGGGCTTATGGGCAGCTTTCTCTAGTGCCCATGAGAACTGGATCCAACATGTAACAAGGCACCCCTCCTTAAAATTATAGCTGCAGAAAGTAAAAATAAATATAATATCTATTTATTTAAATACATGAATGCATCCGCTGCATGTTTATGTCTGACTAGTCTTAAATGTATCAGTTTATTAGTTCTGTATGTCTCAGTTACAGCTCAGCTGTTATGTTACAGCCAGCCAGCCAGGCTCAGAAATTATCTCTGGGTATTCTAGCCATTAGAACTACATCTTGTATAAAAATTGTTTTGTACTGTTCTGTTTTATTAAAAAGCTGGCTCTAAAATTGGATTATCACTCACCATTTTTCAGACTCAGACTTGCTTTTAAAATCTCTATGTCCGAGGTCAAAAATTGGCAGACAGAAAAAACAAGAGCAGAACAACCAAAAAAAATGGTTTATAAATTTATTGGACATAGTTAACAAATCTATAATATTTGTAACAAAAATTAACTCAAAACTTTAACACAGGGTTAATAATCAGAAGGTTACAGAGGTAGCCTTAAAACAAAGATCTTTTCCATCAGTGTTCTGGGCAAATATTCAAATGTGCTAACCTTGCTTTTTAACCCCTTCAGTTCTGCTTCTGACTGTTTTTGTCAACTAAAATATATCAACACCAAAACATAGTTTTTATGTTTAAAGGCTCACCCTGAGAAAGGTTCAATACTACACTGGAATCCCAAATACCCAGTGTAGTCACTGGCCAATTAAAGTTAGGGCCACAACTGCTAAGCACCAAAGACTGGGATATTTCTTTTCTTTTTTTTTAAATCTTATTTATTTATGTATTTATTTATTTTTTATAATTTAACTTAATTTAATTTTACATATCAGCCACGGATTCCCTTGTCCTCCCCACTCCTGCCCGCCCCCCTCCCCTCCCACACCCCCCACCACCTCCACCCCCACCCCACACCCCCACACACACACCCAACCCCCCGCCTTCCCCCCAGCCCACCCCCAATTCCCATCTCCTCCAGGGCAAGGACTCCCCTGGGGATTGAGTTCAACCTGGTAGATTCAGTCCAGGCAGGTCCAGTCTGCTCCTCCCAGGCTGAGCTAAGTGTCCCTGCATAAGCCCCAGGTTCCAAACAGCCAGGTTCCAAACAGCCAGCTCATGCACTGAGGACAGGTCCCGGTCCCACTGCCTGGATGCCTCCCAAACAGTTCAAGCTAATCAACTGTCTCACTTATCCAGAGGGCCTGATCCAGTTGGGGGCTCCTCAGCCATTGGTTCATAGTTCATGTGTTTCCACTAGTTTGGCTATTTGTCCCTGTGCTTTTTCCAACCTTGGTCTCAACAATTCTCGCTCATACAAACCCTCCTCTTTCTCGCCAATTGGACTCCTGGAGCTCCACCTGGGGCCTGGCTGTGGATCTCTGCATCTGGTTCCCTCAGTCATTGGATGAGATTTCTAGCACGACAATTAGGATGTTTGGCCATCCTATCACCAGAGTAGGTCAGTTCAGGCTGTCTCTCACCCATTGCCAGTAGTCTATTGTGGAGGTATCTTCGTGGATTTCTGGGGACCTCTCTAGCACTTTGCTTCTTCCTATTCTCATGTGGTCTTCATTTATCATGGTCTCTTATTTCTTGTTCTCCCTCTCTGTTCTTGATCCAGCTGGGATCTCCTGCTTCCCTAAGCTCTCTTTCCCTCGAAACTTGCCCTTCATTACCCCCATGTAGACCTCATCCATTTCTCTGTCATTGGGTGATCCCTGTGTCTTTCTTAGGGTCCTGTTTTCTAGGTAGCCTCCCTGGAGTTGTGAGTAGCAGTCTAGTCATCTTTGTTTTACATCTAGTATCCTCTTATGAGTGAGTACATACCATGTTTGTCTTTCTGAGTCTGGGTTACCTCACTCAGGATGATTTTTTCTAGATCCATCCATTTGCCTGCAAACCTCATGATGTCATTGTTTTTCTCTGCTAAGTAGTATTCCATTGTGTATATGTACCACATTTTCTTAATTTATTCTTCAGTTGAAGGGCATCTAGGTTGTTTCCAGGTTCTGGCTATTACAAACAATGCTGATATGTACATAGCTGAACAAGCGCTCTTGTGGTATGGTTGAGCATTCCTTAGGTAGGATATTTCTATATTATGATGCAATAAGACAATGACCTTAAACAGTCTGGCAAAGAACTTGGAGCAGTTTTTCAACCTCAAGACTCAGAGGGTCAAAAGACCTTTTTACGGGAGTAGCCTAGGGTCACCTGCATGTCAAACGTCTGCATAACAATGCACCAAAAAAGTTGAAAACCACTGGCTTAAAGAATGTCTCTCTTTACTTAAGATTTATTCAAGTTTACAAAAACTGGTTTAAAGGACTAATATAATCAAGTACAGAAAAAATTTATCTAGCTTCTTATATGTTTTCAAGGTATAGCTCAAACCAAATAACTAAAAACAAACAGGAGTTGTTTGGTTCAAGTCCTCAAACTGTCAAAGATTTGCTGAAGATGGCATTTAAGATATTTAAACTTATATGACAGAGACTCTCAGATCCTAGCAATGATTCCCAAGATCTCCAAGAAGACAATGGACACAGCGAAGGACAACTCCACCTAGACTATGGTAATGCTAACCAGTTTACCACTGGGCGAGACTTCCCCAATGCCTCTGTCATTTTGGTTAATACTTCTCAGATCTCTGACATTGACAGCCAAGCTAACTGTAGCTTTGTCAGCTAGACAGCAGCAGGCAATCAGCTCCTTCCCTAAAAGCTACAGATTAGTCAGTTCATCCCAAATAAATAAAAGTTCCAAATTAAGGTTTTCTGTTAAGCTCCTAAATTTAAACTTTTGTCCTTAATCAATATTTGTCTCAGCAGGTTTAACAGAGACCATCCAGGGAGCACCTATGGACTGCAAACTGTTGAGCTCTGGACTTGCTGAAACCTGTTGCAAACCAGTCCAGCCAATGTAATTGCTCCCTGTCCCTTCACCTGGAACAGCTAAGCAGATGCTACTGATAAATGCTGCATTGCCCAGCCTTTGATTAGCCTTTCAGCCTTCCTGGACTCTGACAACCAACACCCTAATTTCAGCTGGAAGCAGCTACAGAAAAGAGTACATCGTCCCTGTCCCCTTAACAGACTTAAAATGCTAAGCCAAAGGTAAGTTCCCTTTGGAGAAAAATGGTTGCTTACATATCAATCATTCTGAGACAGTCCAGCAAAAGTAAAACCTTGACCATGCAGATGAAACACATTATGCTGTCCCATCTGAATGATGGGCCTGTAACACTGGGTTGACCCCATGCACTCATGGTGTGGTACTAAACACAGGAAAAGGGTACTGTATGATGGTTCAGCTCTCCCAACTGCTCTAAAGGGGGTTCATCCCCTAGAACCCCCAGACACACAGGACACATGATTGTGTCCTCTCTAGTTAAGTATGAGGGGGTTACTTGTAGATGGGGGAATAAAGAGGCCTAACTTAACATTAGTGCAGCCATGACAGGCTGTAGACTAGGCCTCACCATCACCATAACAAAGAAAAGCCACAAACTGTACCCTGCAGGGGACCAATCAGAATTGAGACAAACAAGCACTAAATGCTCTAAAACACAAAGGATAGCTTACATAATTTGTACATAGATTGCTAATTTCCTTACAGCAACACCAATACTAATCACTATTTGACAAAATGTCTGTTACCTTACTTCTGCCCAACCAGGAGTTCAACACCCATCTGAATCTGGAATTCCCCTACACCCCCATCCTTTAATCCTTAAAAACCCTGCCATACCTGAGCTCAATGCTCTCCAACTGCTGTGTCTGAATGGACAGAGAGCCCAAGCTCTGTTGCTTTTAATGAGGTGCTTTTACTCTGTGAGGAAAAGTCATGAGGCAAGACAAAACCCATTATCAGAGCCAAGTTTTAATAAGAGAAGGGAGGGACAGAAGAGAGCGTGACCAGGCCTGTGGAAGACATGTGCACAGAGAGGGTGGGTGGGAGGAGGAGGAGAGGGGTCTGTGTCTTGCTTCTTATAGATTCCCCTGCATATGCATATAGGCTTACGGAGCTATGCCACAAATGCACAAATTATGTGATCATGCAGTGCACGGATTACGTAGGATGTAAGGCCCCTTACTTGGCTACTGAACTGCACATGTGCAATCATGTAAATGGAGGAGTGGCCAGGAATTCCAACAAGCTCAGCTTACAATAAAGGCTCTTTGCTTTTGCATATGAACATGGACTCCTGGTGATCTTGGGGGGTGGGGTCTCATGAAGGGGGAATAACAGCACTTGCTGCCAAACCTGATAACCTGAGTTTGATTCCTGGATCTGACATGGAAGAAAATCAGCTCTTGAAATTTTTCCTCTAATTGATACATGGATATCATGATATACATATATATGTGTGTGTGTGTGTGTGTGTGTGTGTGTGTATGTGTGTGTGTGTGCAATGCTCTTATGAATGCATATACACAACAAGTAAATAAATAAATTAGTGATGATATTTTGTTTTTACTTAAACAAATAAAGCTTGCCTGAAGATCAGAGGGAGGAGCTAGCCACTAGTAACCATAAAGGCCAGGCAGTGGTGGTACATAACTTTAATTCCATAACTTCAGAGAAGGAAGCAGGAAGATCAGGAGTTCCAGGCCACCCTGGGCTACATAAGATTGGTCCAGTCTAAAACAGAAACAGAACCAGAGAGTGGTGGCACCCACCTTTAATACCTGCACTTGGGATCTCATGCCTTTAATCTCAGCACTAGGGAGGCAGAGACAGGAAGTGATATGGCTGAGTGGAGAGAGGAATACAGGTGGGAGGAGATAGGAGCTCACTCTCTTTCAGGCTGAGGAGTTGATGAGCTAAGAGGTGGTGGCTGTGGCTTGCTCTTTTGTCTCTGGTTTTTCAGCATTTATCCTTATATCTGGCTCTGGATTTTTATTAAGACCAATTAGGATTCACACTACATAAATTTAATTTAATTATATTTTAAGATAGTGTCTCACTATCTAACTAAAGTTGTTCTAGTATGTACTATATAGTGAGACTGTCCTCAAACTTACAGTAATTCTCCACTCTACATTCTGAGTGATGGAATTACAGATGTGTGCCACCATGGCCAAATTATTTTTAAAATTTATTTACTTTTTAAGACTAATATATGTGAGTACCATAGTACAGTTATTTGCTACAGTTTGAAATGCTTGACTACATTTCAAAATGTACATGTTTCAACTTATTCAAGGACAAAGTAAAATTTGTTAGCTATATGCTGACTCATAGCAAGCAAACCACTTTGTTATTCAACTAAACCACAAATTTTGAAGACCAGAGATTGAAAGAAGAAAATAGCAAATACAACAAGTGAACTAGAACTAGATGTGTAGCTCACATCTGTAACACCAGTGCTTGGAAGACTAAGGCAGACTTGAAAGTTCCAGGACACCTTGTGCTACATAGGAAAACCTTCTCTCAAAAACAAAAAGCATACTGCATTAAAATCACACTGAAGGCTTTATATTATGCCAATAACAATGATTTCCTAGTTTTGATAAATATACCATGACTGTAGTCGAAAGAGATGTTAACATTGAGGATATCTAGGTAAAGATCTACATTTCCATTCCCCTTGTAACCCTAATCTAAACACAGAATTATTTCAAAATTAAAAAAAAAAAAACGCATTAACCCCGCAAACCTAGTTTTTTGGCAGCATTGTGTTCTGCAAGATAATGGTTGGCCTCCAACAGCTGGCTCTATGCTTGCTGTGTCAGCTGCAAACTTCTGGAGTCATTTACCACAGTATTTTTAAATTTTTATTTTTATTTTTTTAGTTTATTTTTATTTTTATTTTTATTTTATGTGTAATTGCCTGTATGTTTGTATGAGCATCAGATCCTTAGAAACTGGGGTTATAGGTAGTTGTGAGCTACCTGATATAAGTGCTCAGAAGCAAACCTAGGTCTTTTCCAAGAACAGCAAGTTGCTCTTACCCCAATAAGCCAGCTTTCCAGATTCCCCAACCCCACCACATTTTTTAAGTGAAAAGGAAGAATCTTTCTAGAAACAGAGCTCTACCTGCAATGGGAGAGGATGAGAGGCTCCATGTGGTTTGGTGCTTCCTGCCAGTAGCAACTGGATTCTGCAGTTCATCTAGACAGCCTTTTGAGGAATGTGTCTGTCTAGGAAATTTTCACAGCTGGGCAGATTGTTTATACTTTCATCTTCCAACTGCTCCTTTTATAAAAGCTCATCTGCTACTCCATTAATGCTGCCAACTTAATTCATAAACATGGAGTCCTCTATTGACACATATCGGAAGCCTATAATGCCTGGAATACCATCGAGACATAGTGATTCTCAGCAACAATGTTAATATCTTTGTACCAAGGCACTGTAATGAGGACTCAGGATGATGACATAGTGAGATACAGGTTATAATCCCTCTAAATTACTTTTATGGGGATCTTCTTCCATGGAGTATTTTATGTTAGATGACCCTTCTGTCTTTATTTCCTTGTAGATGACATTATTTACATCTTTATTGTGGTAGGCTTCCTGCCTCAAAATATTATGTTTTAAACCTTATTTTCCTTGTCCATTTCCTAAAATACAGTTTCAGCCTTCCTTGATGTTATGATGTGTTGTTTTGTTTGCAGAGCTGGTGACCCAACCCAGGGCCTCACACACAATAAACAAATATTCTCCACTGAGCAATACAACAACACAGATCATCCTGATATTTAAAAGGTCTTCAAAGCCACTTGATTAAGGCTTATTTATTTGCAAGCTCCATTATTGAACTTACTCAGATGACTCTGTGAAAAGCTTTTAATGAAAAAGTAAATACATTAGAACAAAGTAATCAATTGCTTTTTCTCAAGCTATCAAAAACATTCTTTGTCCATCAGATAGAAATAGAAGAAAGATAACATGAAGATATGTTGAGCAGAAGTTGTGGGAGAATAGCTAGCTAATATTTTGTATTATTCACTGTGAAATACAAGGAGTACATGCTCACAGAGGAGAGAGATAAGAACTAATTAATTATAGGTCTCAACAAAAATTTATTATAAGTTGCCACTCATCATGTTTGCTAGCTTTTGGTCACTATGAAAAAAATACGCAGCATAGACAACATTTTCAAAGGAAGGAGGCTTGAGAGATGGCTCAGTGGTTAAGAGCACTAACTGACCTTCCAGAGGACCTGGGTTTGAATCCCAGCACCCACATGACAGCTCACAACCCTCTGTTAATCCTGTTTCAGGGGCTCTGACACTAGCACCAGACGTACACATGATGCACAGATATACATGCAGTCAAAACACCCATACACATAAAATTAAAACATATGAATAAATAAATAAGCAAGACAAAGTTTATTTTAGCTGAATAGTTTCAGAGGTTTCAGCCTCTGGTCAGCTGACTCCATTGATATGAGCACACGGTGAAACAGCATCGTGGCTATAGGAGCATGTGGCTGAGAAAGCTGCTCATCTCATTTCCAGTTGAAGGAAAGAGCTAGAAAATGAGAGAGTGAGGGAATAGAAGGGGAGGGAGAGAGAAAGGAAGTAGCTAGGGACAGTACCTGTCTTTCAAAGGCATAACCTCAGTGGCTTTGTAGTGTTAGACCCCTCCTCTCACTTCCCATTGTCTCCCAAAGATAATGTCATATTATGACTTTATTGGGGTATCGATTCATTGATTAGGTCAGAACCCTTAGGATGCAATCACTTCCCAAAGCCTATTGACTGACAACTAAGTCTTTACTACATGAGCTTTCAGAGGACACTTCAGATTCAAACTATAACATAGATACAGAAGAAAATAGATCAGTGAAAGAGAAAACAGTGGAAGAAGTTGATCTCTACCTTGGAGTGGGCTGTTGAGGGGAAATACCATTGATAAGATGACATTTGAGTCGAGACCTAAAAGAGAAAAAAACAGCCCACGAAGACTGAAAGGCTTTATATCTGGAACAGAAAGTGGGGTATGTTAGAGAAAGTGGAAACTAGTCAGGTTGGTGCCCACTGAAGAAGGGGAAAATTGTCTAAGATTTCAAAGAGGAAATGAACAGGGGTCACATTAAATGGATGCTTGACAGTCTTGTGAAAACTGTTGTATTTTGTTCCAAGCACAAGGGGAGCCATGGAAAAGCTTTAAGCTAGGGATGACATGATCTTATTCTTTAAGATTACTTTTGTTGGGTGGTGGTGGTGGCTCACACCTTTAATTCCAGCACTTGGGAGGCAGAGGCAGGCGGATCTCTGTGAGTTCAAGGCTAGCCTGGTCTACAGAGTGAGTTCCAGGACAGGCTCCAAAGCTGCACAAAGAAACCCTGCCTTGAAAAACCAAAAAAAAAAAAAAAAGATTACTTTTGTTGCTATTTAGAATGATGTCATAGAGCAGATCAAGAGTGAAAGAGGAAAGTCAGTTAGAAGCTGTTGCAGTAGTCCATACCTGGTTCAGAAAAGCACCAATGGATAATGATAAAAGTAGGTAGAGGATAATTATACAAAGAAAGTACTAGAGTCTCCTCTGGATTAGATATATTGGCTGGAAGAAAGAAATGGTCTGAGCTAAAAAGATGACTCAGTTGGCAAGAATGCTTGCTGTGCAAGTATGAAGGCAAAGTTTTAGATTGTAACATTCATGTAAAAAGCTAGGGGTGGCTATGCATGCCTGTAACCCCAGTACTACTGGTGATGGAGACCAGAGGATTGCTGCGGCTTGGTGACTACTAGCTCTAATCCAGTTCAGTTAGAGATCCTGTCTCAAGTTGATAAGACAGAGAGTGACAGGCAGGCTCCCAATGGTTTCCATAGGAGCTTGCACAGGTATACACACACACACACACACACACACACACACACACACACACACAAAAGAAAACTGGTCTACCTCCCAATTTAGACTTGTGTGGTAAGGTCAGCAGGTTGTTAGTATGAAGATTTTTTTAAGTTGGTTTTTTTTTTTTCAAAATATAGCCTCAATTATCAAATTTTAAATTTGATAAATTTATTTACTTTTATGTGTATGGGTGTTTTACCTACATGTACCACACATATCACGTGCCTGCAGTGCCTGATGAGGGCATTGGATCCTCTGGGCCTGGGTACACAAATGGTTGTGAGCCACCATGTGGATGCTGGGAATTGAACCCAGGTCCTCTGCAATAGCAGCCAGTGCTCTTAACTGCTAAGGTGTCTCTCTAGTCCCCCACAAACACAATTAATTAAATAAAGGTTTATGTCTTTGATTTTCAAACTTTGATATACATTAGAATCCCTCTTAGATTTTTCTAAGATACAGAACCCTGCCTGTATCCCAGACCTACTGAATCTAATTGGAAGGACATAGGGCTCTAGGGTCTACCTTTATGGCAAGTCCTTCAGGGTTTTAATGTCATTTGAGACTCACTGTTCAAGGAGAAAAACTTGAGATACACAGACACTGCAATTTATTTCAAGAGTAAGTAGCAAGCCAAGTATAATGGTACTTTTCTATAATACTATTACTCAGGGACTAAAGCAGGAGAATTACCTATTTTTATAGTTCAAGACTATCCCAGGTTACATATGAGTTCAAGGACAGCATTGAATGTAGAAAGACACCATCTCAAAATAAAGAAAATAAAACACAAAGAATAGATGCTAAATCGAATGTACTTACAATTTCACTAAAACCACTCCTTCTGGTATTCAGATAACAATGTTAAAGAACTCATGAGTATTGTTCCAAACTGTGTTTCTAAAGATAGGTTGAATGACAGGAAAGAAGAAAGGCGCGAAGCAGTTTCCAAAGGAAACAATTATCGCTGCTGCCATGATTCTCTGTCAGAATCAGTTCTGTAATAGATCAGGCAGTATAATTACACACACACACACACACACACACACACACACACACACACACACACATAGTAGGCAGGATAAAATTTAGTAAATACTAACAGGCACTAGATAGGCACTGCCAAATGTTACTAAGTATGAAAGGGTCAGAGGCATGAATGGATAAAAGTAGGAAAAATGTGTCTACCATATAACAGGTTTGTAGCATACATTATTTCACTGAGTTCTTATCAAGGATGACTGTAGGACAAATTCAGTATCTTCATTTTAGAGATGACAATATGAAGCTCTAAGACAGTATTGCTGTGTTGAGTCATATGCCTAGTAAGCAGCAGAATAACAATCAGAATTTAAACCATGTCTCTCTAGTTCTAAAACTTGCTTGTGCTTTTTGCGGCCATGTGTTATTTGAGTCTCCAGGTTCTTGTGTCCTACAACAAAGAAAAAAACAGGGACACACAATTTGAAATGAAAATAGAGATTGTTTATCAAGAAGGGAAAAACATGACAGAGAATGGGAACAGGTTAGTGAGCTGGAGATAAGCATCCAATCAGAAAGTGCTGGGCCACCAGGTTCATAACAATTTTCATAACTCCAGACCCTCCCATTTCTACATCACAGGCCTGTCTCAAGCATTCTCTGTTTGTTACCTGTAACAATGGGTTTACAGTCTTTCTCAGTCACCTGGTTTCTTTCCTGTCTTAATCTTGATGTCTCACTTTCTACATGACTACTTGCCTGCCATAGGTGTACTGGTAGAGAAAATCAAACCACACACCTATCCCTTTTTCAGCTTATCTTTAATAGGTAAAACTGAAAAACTTGCTAAGAACTGAAATATTTGTCCCATCTAACAAAGAGAGGTCTTTTATCAGGAATACATGACCTTAGCATGGCCACAAGACAGGCCCGAGCAATGGAAAGGGCATTTACTCAAGTGTGTTGCTTAATAGCTCTGCCGCAGCGTTGTGATTCACAGTGCTGCCGCAAGCCTTAAACTGTTAGGGTTTCCTGAAACTTGGCTGAAGCCTAACGGTAAATTAAATAGATATATTTTTGTATGAGCGAGAATTGTTGAGACCAAGGTTGGAAAAAGCACAGGGACAAATAGCCAAACGAATGGAAACACATGAACTATGAACCAATAGCTGAGGAGCCCCCAACTGGATCAGGCCCTCTGGATAAGTGAGACAGTTGATTGGCTTGATCTGTTTGGGAGGCATCCAGGCACTGGGACCGGGTCCTGTACTCAGTGCACGAGTTGACTGTTTGAAACGTGGGGCTTATACAGGGACACTTGGCTCGGCCTGGGAGGAGGGGACTGGACCTGCCTGGACTGAATCTACCAGGTTGAACTCAATCCTCAGAGGAGTCTTTGCCCTGGAGGAGATGGGAATGGGGGGTGGGCTGGGGGAAAGGTGGGGGGGAGAACAAGGGAATCCGTGGCTGATATGTAGAATTAAATTAAATTATAAAATAAATTTTAAAAAACAAATAAAAAAAGAAAAGAGAAGTCAGTTTAAATTGCAGCATCCTGAAAACAAGTTAAAGGAGTTACAATAAGGCATTATTAAATCCATGTGAGGCCTTTTGTTTTTGTTTTTGTGTGCTTGCTTGCTTTGCTTCTGATAAGATATTGACTCCCTTGGAGCTACCAGTTATGATTCAAACCCAGAAAGATCAAAGTGAATTATTCCAGGCTGTTTATAGTATCATGAAGGTGGCACAGCCTTAAAAATATTAAGCAATTTCAACATTATAATTCTTCCAATAAAAGAAATGTTTATGATATATTTTCTGAAACTGGGTGGTTTGTTTGTTCTTTATGTGCCACAAGATAAA
Source organism: Peromyscus eremicus (assembly GCF_949786415.1). Lineage (NCBI taxonomy): Eukaryota > Metazoa > Chordata > Mammalia > Rodentia > Cricetidae > Peromyscus > Peromyscus eremicus. The sequence continues at coordinate 5,262,844 of NC_081439.1, read as the reverse complement.
GTTAGATTTTTTCAAAAAATTAAAGGACCCTTTTTCTACGAGTATGGGAAAAAAACTTAAGTCCTCCCTTCCCATCGTGGCAGAGCATTGAATTCATTACCTATTGCTAAGTTCAATTTAATAGTCCCAAGCAATGATTTAACTAATAGTGTTCTAGATTAAATGTATAACAATGGCTTCATGAGTAGTTCTGATTCACAGTTTTCTATGAGGGTATAATCAGTGTTGGCCAGGTTGATCGTCATCTGAATGATTGGCTGGAGATGGATGATCCAAGTTCAAGCTCACTCACATGGCTGCCATCTGAAGGCCTTAATTCCTCACCAGATTGGTCATTCCATAGGGCTGCTTGAGTGTTCTGACATGGCAGGTGCTTTCCCCCTTGTAATGCACATTATACTGTTAAATTGTCATGTGCTATTTGAGCTCACTGGGAAGTTGGCTCTGGAAGTGAGACTGCCCTCTCTCCCCCCATTACAGATCCAAATATGTTTGCTTCAGAGTATCCTCCAAGGCCCCTTGACTGGGGAAAGGATGGTCCCCTAACTATGACACAGAAGGGAGAGAACCACAAAAGAGCCCTAGAATAAAAGCAATGTGTCCTTGAAAACAGCTAGAAGGTAAACCATTTCCAACAAATGTTATTATTGTTTATCCCATGATATGAAAGTGCCTATAATGGGAAAGAGAATCTGGGAGGGCAGTCATGGGAAGCTCATTATGGAATCAAGAGAATGTTTGTAACTCCAGCTGGCTGCCTCAACTTATTCAATTGGTTTCTACTGGGCATTGAGTGCCTTATTTGATGATATTATCTTTGTTGTTGTTGTTTTGTTCTTCCAAAGGATTTCTCTGTGTAGCCCTAGCTGGAACTCGTACTATAGACCAGGCTGGCCTTGAACTCAGAGTTCTGCCTGCCTCTGCCTCTTTGCCTCTGCCTTCCAAGTGCTGGGATTAAAGGCCTGTACCACAACTGCCTGGCTTGATGACATTATCTCCATCTGTTGCTATTTTGTTCTTTTACTTGCAAGCCTCACCCGTTGGGACATTGCTATGCCTAGTACTCTCTTTATTAGAAACTCCAGTTGATAGACTCAGCAGGGCTTCCCAACTTGATTTCTGCCAGATGTTTTGAGCGCAAGCTGTAATAATGTTTTGCTATCTACTTACCTACCTATGTATGTATGTATGCATCTATCTATCTCCTGCTGTTTATTCTTTTACTATATACTTAACTAGCTCATTCAAGACTGAAACTATGGCTATTGTAGATGATTCTCTGACCATACAGAATAGGCCTGGGGGAAATGATGCCATACAATATGAAGGAAGAAGCCACAGTGCTAATATGACTTAGTCTTAGAAGTTACATATCAGCACTTTCACCTTGCTCAAAAAGAAGGAAATTAGCCCTTGTATAACAAAATGAGGAGCATCAAAGGAGTTTTGAACTTATTTTAAAATCATCATAATCATTGAAGTAAAAAAAACCAGTATGTTTTCTTATGAAGCAGAGAAATTACAGTTGGGGGTCTCTTCTGATTTCTAGTAAGAGTAGAAAGACAAAAGAATGGTACCCTATCACATACAAAGCCAATTTTATGCAATGCTATTCAGTGAGATATCCCAGAGGTTATGAAACAGGAAGGTTTAAAGACCAAATTATGATTCTTGAATCAGACATAGTTTGTTAAATCCATTTAGAACACAGACTGAAAAGCAAAAGGAAGGAGAGAGGGTAGTATAATACACTTAGAGTAGTATATAATCAGAGTAGAAGAACCACAAACCTAACTCCCCCTTCCCAAGCATCCTTCCCCCAATTACTTTCTTGTATGTTATACTACATATATGGTATAGTTAGAATGTATCATAGTATTTCACTGCACAAATAGGAGATTCCAGAAATCAATGATACACAGTTGCTATGCTGGGGAAATCCAGGCACAAGTACACCTGGACAGATATCTTAAATAGGCCAGCTAAATGGTTATGAACTTAAATCATTTGGGGGCTGGCAGTTGCAAATCTAGAATTACAGTCTACTAGACCTCACCAATGGGTGACCAACTTATGGGCCACATAACCGTAAGCCCATGGGTAGCATGATCATGATTTTGTCTTGTTTTTTCATTTTTTTTTGCATAATAGCATTCTCTTCTACTATACATTCCATTTATTCTGTCTTTGGGCATATCTTTTTTTAAATTACATTTTATTTATGGGGTGGGCATATGCATAGCATAGCATGTGTGTGTAGGTCAGAGAACAACTTACATGAATTGGTCTCTCCTTCTATCAATTGAGTTCCAGGAATCAAACTCGGGTTTTAAGGCAATGAATTCCTTTATCAGCTGAGCTATCTTGCTTGCCATGATTTTTTTTTTTTTGAGATTGCGATAATTTGTGTTGTCAACTTGACAGAATCTAGAATCACCTGGAAAATGGGCCTCTGGACATATGTGTGAGGGATTATCTAAATTAAAGTAAGTCTCTGAAAATGTTTGTCATTATCTAGATTCCAATAATTGATGTAGCATTGTAGGTGGGCCATTTCCTAGACAGGGACTCTAAGGAGTCCTAGATCTACACTATATATAATAGAGAAAGTGAAGAGAACACTAACATGTCATTCTTTATTCTCTTCTTTTAACTGCAGACTCAGTGTAACAAGCTGCTTCAAGCTCCTGCTACCATTACTTCCCTGCCATAATGGACTGTACCTTGAACTACACATTGGAACAAATCTTTTCTCCACTCAGTTTCTTTCATCCAAGTATTTCATCAGTGCAACAGGAAAAGAAATTAAGACAGAACCTCATACTGTACTTCATTCAGGCTGGCCTGAAACTCACTATACAGGCAGGCTGACCTCAAACTCACAGCAGTCATCCTGCCTCAACCTTTTAACATATAAGTGGCTAAATTATGACTTACATTTAAAACCTCATATATTTTTGCCAGTCTCACAGTTCCATTACACATTTTCAATACTTAACACAACTATGAATTTTGTATGTAATTTATAAGGTTCTAGCATAATGCTACTTACACTTTACATTTTTTACTTCCATCTATTTAATTTTCTTTTGTATATCAGAATTGCATTATTGTGTAGAAATATGTGTCATAGCAACTGTATGATCCTCAAATACCATAACAAAACCACATTTCACACTGTTTCTCAAAAAGAAGAGACATCCCATCACTAATTGGGGACCTCTTGTTTTCCCTCACTATGTATTTGGATTATGGGACCTCTATTAAAAATCAATGTCATCATTTAATAGAGAGGAGTAGAGTCAGCTGTGGTGCTACACACCTGTAATTTCAGCACTTAGGAGACTGAGGTAAGAGGATTGTCACAAATTCAAAGGCAGCTTGGCCTACATAGGGAGACTCTGCCTCATATCTGATGAATGAATGAATGAATGAGTGGGAAATATGATTAGGTTACGGAGGATGGCACTACAAAGCAGGTAGTTCATTTGGACAATAGTATAACTGTATCTGCATACACTCCGCAGCCATCCCTGTGCTCTGAATGACCAGTGATGACTAAAGACTCCCCAGAACATACAAGAAGCCTAGTTTTTGTTTTATCTTATTATACTTTACATTTTTATTATCCCTTAGAAGCCCATTTTCTAATGAGAGACAGAAAGGGGGCGGATCTGAACAGAAGGGGAGGTGGGGAAGAGCTGGGTGGAATAGAGGGAGGGGAAACCACAATCAGGCCTCAAACTCAACAGGGATTAAAGGCGTGCACCACTACACCTGGCAAGAAGAAGCTTCCACACAACATTGCCAACAATGAGCTTAATGATTTGCCAAAAGTTTGCTTTAAAATGCCTTGCTCTTCTCAGTGTCTAGCTCTACAGTGATATCTGCATCCTATATGAGCACTGCTTTTTGGCTAGTCACACAGATGCATTGGATAATTCCCTTGTAATGCAAATTTTCCACATATTCTATTAAAGGGAAACCATTGTTTTGAGACTGGGATTTCTGTGTGTCATTTTTCATTGGACAGTTTGACAACATGACTATAGGAATTGAAGCCCTCCCAGCCCCTTTAAGGTGAAACACCCTGTAAATCCAAGGTCATCACACTGAAAACTATTGAATACAATTCTACATGCTTAGGTGTCATCATCTAGCCTGTTCCTCTTCTGTTGAGGGAATTCTTCATTGTAAACTGTCCTGAGTTTGGCAGCACTGATGATTCTGGAGTCTTTTTTGATCAGCCCCCAGCAACATGGCTATGCCACATTTCAAGGCATCTGAGAAGTTAATTTTGGTAACAGACTTCTCAGGAAAGGCCTTCTTTGACCCTTTCATTGCTGAACAAATCGAAGCTACTAGAAAACAACTCCTGGAGAGGACTAGTGTTTTGAGACTAGAAGACAAGACACTTCCATAGCAACACCTTACAGGCATAATTCCATGGCAGTGGGTCATCTGGCAACAGTTCTGGTGGCCCAGGAGAGAAACTTTAGGCCCATCATGGGTGTCTTAGGGAGAGTTGCTATGTAGAGGCTGCCAATTTTTATTTAGATGTTCAACATCCAGGTCTCCATGAGTAAACCATCTGTGACGTGGCCTAGTAGTGTCTTTTTTTTTTTTTTTGGAATGCTTTGTACTTCTTCCTTGATGTCTGTACTGTGGTTGTGAAACCCCTGGGTGTTGGTATTCAGAGGCAATAAAAGAATGCTGAGGGCTAAGAAGAAGCACAGTGATAAGTCCAGAAACCAAAGTGCCTTGGCTCTTGGGAAACAGATACTGTGATAAAGTCTGAAGTCCACAGTACTTACTAGGGGTGAACTTGCTTGAAAGGAATGGGAAAGACAGAGGGATGAATTACCACGCAGGCTCAATACAGACTAGTTAGTTCAATCCAACAGGAATCTCAGAATATCATGTTGCCCATTTGAGCTGTTCTTTATTAGGTCCTGTCTTAGTTAGGGTTTCTATTGCTGTGGAGAGACACCATGACCATGGCAACTCTTATAAAGAAAAACATTTCATTGGGGTAGCTCACTTACAGTTCAGAAGTTTGGTCCATTGTCATCACCGCAGGACATGGTAGTGTGCAGGAAGACATGGTGCTGGAGAGGTAGCTGAGAGTCCTACATCTTGCAGGCAACAGGAAATGGTGTGTGACACTGGGTATAGCTGGAACATAGCCTCAAAGCTCACCCCCACAGGATACACTTTCTCCAACAAGACCATACCTACTCCAACAAAGCCATACCTCCTAATAGTGCCGCTCCATTTGAGAGCCATTTTCTTTCAAACTACCACAGGCCCAAATAGCAGAGCTTCTATATCTCTTCCTCATGTTTGTCATTGGACAGTGAATGCCCCAGAAAGGCCTGACCTCCAACAATGCATGTAGCTCCTCTTTACAGATGAGGCAGCCTCTAAGGACCAGAAGTGCTCACCTGCTGACTGTGCTTCCTGTGGCTATGCAGCAGATCTTTCCTTAAGAGATCCAGGTAGCACATTCTTGTCTCTGACAGGGAGCCAGATGACCCTTTTCCTGTGGGACAGGATGTGGTTTTCCAGACAGGAAGAAAAAGGTATTTGATTGAGAGACAAGAGCCAAAGGAAGTTAAGTCTGTTGTAGTGTCCACACTTATAATTCCAGAACTTGGAAGGTAGAGGCAGGAGGCTGAAGAGTTCAAGGTTGTCCTCAGCTACATAGGGAGTTTGAAGCCATCCTGGATTCCATGAAGCCCTATCTCAACGACATAACAAAACAGTTTGAAACAGAGACATGAGCCTATGGTCCCAACACTTAGAAGGCAGAGGCAATAAAATCTCCTGAGCCCATAGCAGGACACTGACACCATCTCAAAAACCAAAATATTGGCACAACAGTAAGCTGTTAGTTGTTAGAACTGCACTGGTTGACAAGAATAGCTGTCTCAGTTAGGGTTTCTATTGCTGTGAAGAGACACCAAAACCACAGCAACTCTTATAAAGGAAAACATTTAATTGGGGCTGGCTTACAGTTTCACGGGTTTAGTCTATTATCATCATGACAGGAAGCATGGTAGTGTTCAGGTAGACATGGTGCTGGAGAAGGAGCTTAGAGTTCTAAATCTATATCTGTAGGCAGCAAGAAGAGACTGAGACACACTAGGCCTAGCTTGAGCTTCTGAGACCTCAATAACACACTTCCTCCAACAAGTCACACCTACTCTAACACTGCCACATCTCCCTCTCAGCACAGGATTTAGTTAGTAGTTGTTCACCTATGTCATACTTTCCAGGCAAGAATTGTGATAAAAAGGAAAAGACAGGCTTTCCCTGGGGTCATTTATTATCACTATGATATTAGCGAGTCTGCAGTTACCTGCAGTGCTAGGTCAGAATGACCTGTGTGACTGTAATTCCATGCCTTGTGTTTCCTCAGCTTAAAGAATTTTGTTACCTCATTTCAAGTGAGACAGAGGTGTGTGTATGTATCCAAGCGTTCAAATCCTGCCTCACTAGAAATAAAAAAAAGGAAAGAAAATAATTCTAACTTAATTTCTAGATTTCTCAGTTTGGTCACAGGTTCTTATCAATAGTTGGCAGATGTGTCAGGAAACAGTAAAATATCTCTAAAGTCTTAATGTAACAGAGATTGTTTCTCACATTATACAATCAGCACAGTCAGTAGGAGACTGCACTCTACAACCATCCAAGTCACAGAAAGCCCTGCCATTCTGACTGAGTTTCTGTCAGAACACATGGCTTCCTCCCAATTACATATACAACTATTATCCAAAATCCAATTACATGGCTGCAACCTCCAGCAAGGGAATCTGCAGACTGTAACCTTTCTGTGTGTGTCTGTAATAGAAAAGAAAATCTAATGGAGAGTAAGCACATATCACTGGCTCTGACACAATGAAAAACACCTAATTCTCTGCGTGTGCAGAAAAATCTGGTAAATTTTAAAACTCTCCCTCATTTTTGTTTATTCTAGATGGTTATCTTTATTTTATGTGTGTGGGTGTTTTGCCTACATACATCTGTGCACCAACATGCATGCCTGGTGCCCATGGAGGCCAGAAGAGAGAAGTGGATCCCTGGGAATGGAGTTATGAATGGTTGTGAGCCACTGCATAGATACAAGGATTCAAACAGGTTCTTTGGAAGGGTAGACAGTACTCTTAACCACAGAGCCATTTCTCTAGCCTGTATTCTCGTTTTTGCTTGCTTGATTTTTCAAAGCACAACTGGGGTAGAATTCAGGGCCTTGCACAACCTAGGCAACTGCTCTATCATGGAGCCACACTCCTAGCCCCCATCAATTGATCCTAGGCATATCTGGGCTAAGCAATTCTAAATTTGAACGTGCATGCTAGCAACACATTACAATTGTTTTGGGGAAGAGACTGTTAAATTACACTTCGAGACAATTTGATAGTCAGAGATTATTGCCTTGGCTTATTTATAAACCTTGAAATAGTTGGACTATACAAAATGATGTACAACTGAAAAGTTATGTTAATGTTGATGTTCACATAAACTCAAGAAAATGGAGTGGTGTTCTATCAAAACACCAAAGAGCAAGATAAGCATTCTTCCATACTCCACTTGAAAAAGTAAAATAAAGAACTCCATGAGCCGGGCAGTGGTGGTGCACGTCTTTAATCCCAGGACTTGGGAGGCAGAGGCAGGTGGATCTCTATGACTTTGAGGCCAGCCTGGTCTACAGAGTAAGTTTCAGGACAGCCAGGGCTATACACAGAGACCCTGTCTTGGGGGAAAAAAAACAAACAAACAAAAAAAAAAGAAAAGCAAAACAAAAGAACCCCTCAAGATTGTTTCTATGAATCATTTCATTTAAAATATAAATGAAATGTTTCTATTAAAGTCATGCCATCTAAGCATTCATTCTCTCTCTTTTTCTCTTTCTCTCCCTCCCTCCATCCCCATTCCTACCTTGTGATCCTTCTACCTCCCAAGTGCTGAAATTACAAGCATGCCCAACAAAGCCTTGCCCCATCTCTTTCTTAGTTCAACAAAATCTGATTCATTAGCAGACATGTACTATGGTTTCTTAATTTCTTAATCTTTCTTAATTCAATAAAGCCATTTACAGACAAGTACTGCACTTTACCTCCTTCAAGTGAATATGTGATTTACACTCACTCTATAAGTGTTTGTTAAATGTAAATCTGAGACACTTTTCTCTAGAGAGAGAATGGTGGTCATAACAGAAAAAAAATCTGACTCATAGCATTTACACTGTAATGCATAAAGACAGGCAAAAAAAACGTTCAGTAAAATAAAGGCTGTATCAGGTTGTAAGTATTAAGGAGAAAAACAGAGCGATACAGCCAGGAGAAGGATGGGAACTGACATAAGGATTGTTGCTGCTTGGAGGATGGGGGTGGTGCTGTAGCTCTGTGGTAGAACACTTGTTAGTATGTAGGATGTCATAGGTACAATGACTGCCAAAAAAAGAAAGAACTATTTGGGGAATAGGGTGTGAGAAAACAGGAAAGAAGTTGCGAGCTTCCTAAAGGACTGCTATGAACCAAGATAAAGGTTGTGGTGAGAAACAAATAAATCAGTACCCAGAGATTGGTGATGATAAAGGTTGTGGTGGGGATAGGATGGAGATCCTGTAAGAACTATACAAAGACCTGCCAGTGGTGGTAATGGAGACTGCGCAATAGATTTTTGTAACCAGAGAATGTACAGCTCTGGGAACCAGTCTAGAGTCTTGCTCTCCATCGATCTGTCTGCCTTTCCTATACAACCATAAATTCTTTGACGCCAACATATTGAGTCAATAAATGTTAGATGAATAAACCTTTATGAAATACACTTTTGATTATTTTGATCAATAGTTTTAGACATTTTAAAGAACAGTATGAGGGTGAGTTTAAAGTGGGTCAGCTTGGTTAGGCTGAACTATATTTTTCAGAAATTCTTTGTTTCTGTTTAGGGACAGCCACAAAAGAGATCCTGAGAACTGAGAGCATGGTGGCTATGCCTGAGAGTCTATCACTTGAGAGGCAGAGGCAGGAGGATCAGGAATTTAAGGTCATCCTCAGCTACATAGTGAGAACATGGCTAACCTCAGCTACAAGAGACAGAGAGGGAAATGGAGATTCCAGACTCAGGGCAATTTTCAAGTAGTAAGCAGCAGTCATTTTGCAGCTTACAGATAGTGTTGGTCTGCTGACTCACTTGTGTGATGGATGACAGCACAAAATAACTTTAAGGAAAATTAGAAAATTGTTTATTCTGAGTCATAATCTAAATATGATTGATTATGGCCCAAGAATACAAATTCCAGTTACCCTGAACAACATGTTCTGAAATGAAAACTTTTACATAAACTTTTACAAGCCAAGGAGCAAAGAGTGTCATAAATCAATGCATTCATCAAATACCTTGGTGATGATGTTAGGTAGGTGGGATATACAAGACAGGGAATTCTTTCCCATAGGTTTCAGGTGTCATCTAGAGTTGCTGAAGGTGGTGATCTGCTAATCTTAATAATACACTCCAAGTGGTCTGTTGCCAAGTAATCATAAGAATGTTAGTTCATATCCAAAGGGCTAAAGATAGATGAATATTTTTCTAAAAGGCCAAAGATATCCCAAGATAATTTTGGCTCTGGACATTTAACATTCCATCTCTTTATAATCTCCATGTTCTACTATGCTAGAGTCAAACATTCTGCAGGATCTTTAACATAGATGCAGCTTTATGGGGATATAAATACTTCAATTATCAACATTCTCAAAGAGTTAAGAGAAAACAATGGCCTGGAAATATAGCTTAAGGGTAAAGTATTTGCCTAGTATTATGTCATATGTTCAATCTCTGGCAACTGCCTCTGACACTCCCACACACAACACACACACACACACACACACACACACACACACACACACACACACACCAAAAATGTTGTACTCATGAAACAAGACAAGAACACTATAATCAAACATTCAGAAAACAACCTAATCTAGACCATATACTTGTAGGAAGATCTCTTGGCCCCAGGCATTGGAGGCCAACATGGGCAGCACAGCAAGATTTTATTTCCAACAGTCAAGAATGTAAGCAATGACCACATTAAATACAGTCTTTAAGAATTCAAAAATTATTTAGAACTGTTAAATTAAATTCAGCCAAACCCACCATGATGCATAACCAACTGTAACCTAACTTAATGTGGAAACAAACTGTAACTTAACAATATATTCTTATGACAAGCAACTGAGTCTCCACCCATTATAGCAGCTTAGCTTTCAGCAAATCATAGGATACAACCTGCTTAGATATCTTTAAAAGGCAAACACTAAAATGTAGTCAAATCTAGCTATTTTTATGCATCTAATCCCTTTTCCTTTTCTTTTTTCTTTTGTTTAGTTTTGGTTTGGTTTCATTTTGTTTTTCAATACAGAGTTTCTCTGTGTAGCCTTGGCTGCCCTGGAACTCACTCTGTAGACCAGGCTGGCCTTGAACTCAGAGATCCACCTGCCTCTACCTCCTGAGTATCGGGATTACTCTGATCTATTCTGTTTTCTATAAACACTGCCTGCCCACCATCCTGGGTGGAGCTCTCTAAACTTGTATTGATTCAGAGTGCTGCCACTATATGAATTTTGTCTCTGCTGATGATAAAACTTTTACTAAATTTAGTTTCTCTAAAGTTTTTTTTCTTTTTACAAAATTAATACAATAATATTTATTATATTATAATTTTATTATATTACAATAATTTATTTTATAAATTATATAAATATAATTTTATATATTTAAATATAATATAAAATTTTATAAATACAATATCATTTATAATAATAATTATTATATCTATAGTCCCCAGCACCTCAGAGAAAGCAAAGCAAATGAAAGAAAAGAGCAAGAAATAGAAGTCTCTCTGAAAATATAGATTAAGAAATCACATTTTCTCTTTGGCAGTTTTTGCTTGCTCTGATGAAATCAACTTCTGCATTCTGAGCTTTGCTATGAAGAGGCCTATATGAAAACAAAAAAAACTAAAAGGTGGCTTCCAACCAACAGCCAGCAAGAAACAGAGACTTCCCAACAACCAGATGATTGAATTTGGAAGTGGCTGTCCTTTGGTAGAAACTGAGGATGACTGTGGTCCCAGCAGATACCTTGATAGCAACATATAGAAGAACCAGAACCAGGCATACTCATCAAGCCAGCAGAGGTACTCAGCTAAGCTACACTTGAATTTCGGATGCATAACAGGGACATAATGAAAGTTATGTAAACATATACAAGACATAATATATCTTTTTGGACTTTTTTAAATTTGAAAACAAAATTTTTTGAGACAGGATAAAATTTGATCATATTCTAGCCCAGGGTAACCTAGAACTTGTTGTAACCTCAGCCAACTTAAAATTATTGATCCTGCTTCATCTTCCTGAATGCTGGGGTTACAATTGTCCACCACCGTGTGTATAGTGTTTGTTGTTTTGAGTTGCTAAATTTGAGGGGAATTTGTTATGTAGCCATAGATAACTAATACAATGATCATGGACGATTACTAATCTCAAGCCAGTTGAGCTCTATTCAGAATTTACAAATGACATATGATATCTTATTACAGATTCATGCCCTGAGGAAATAAATACACAGAAAATAGGAAGCATCACACTTGGACTATTCTAAATTGTGTAAATTTTGTTCTTTTCTCTCTCTGTGTCTAAATGTACCATGGAATAAGTTTCTCCAAAGAAAAAGATAGGTTCCCATGAATACCGAACTAACACTAAGGCTGAGAATCTTAAAGCCTTGAAGAAAAGAAAACTTACCAGGCTGGGGAGTTGGCTCAGCGGGTAAAGTGTGTGCTGTGCAAGCAGGAGGATGCAAGTTTGGATCCCCAGCACCCATGTAAAAGCCAGGTGTGGCAAGTTCAGCGAGAGACCCCATCTAAACGTAAATAAAGTTGACAGAGCAAGATAACCAAAGTTGACCTTTGACCTCCATACATGGTACACATAGTCAATGCATACATCCCACAAAAAAGAATTGGAAAATGTGTTTGTCTGTGATAAGACTTTCCTAAGAATTTTCATAAATGAGTAATTTACAATGTATCAAGATTCCTAACCCTGAGTGACATGTATAATTATTAAGGTTGTATAGTGTAGGTATGTATGTTGTGGGAAAATTGTTTGCACTGCCACTCCGATGTGCCAATGAAGCCACCTTGAATCAAGGATGGAGTCAGGGATTGGCTGATTGAGATTATCCATAGAGATGTTGGAGGACTGAGGAAGTCAGATAGAGATGATAGGAAGACAGAGAAGGAGAGGCTAAGGGGAATTTCAGGGGCTTTTAGATTGAGAAACTATGAAGAGTAGGGTCTGCCAGTTGCCCCTCTGTTGTTCCTTGGATTTATCAGCTTTTTAACCTCAATTTCTGACTCCTGAGTTTTTATTAATACTAGTAAAATTTAGGCAAACCTTACATATGTAGGACTGCCTACAGTATAAGTTAGTTACAAAGAACTGTGAAAAACCATGACCCCTCTACTTTGAGGATTAGCCTTGGTTCTGAACATACATATATATGTATGAGTGTGTGTGTGTGTGTGTGTGTGTGTGTGTGTGTGTGTGTGTGTGTGTGTATGTGTGTGTGGAAATATGTCACTATGCCCAGTTGTGACATATTAATAATGCAAATATGTATGTTGCTTTTTTTACTTTACTTTTCGATACATTTGCATAGTGTTGCACTGATCATATAATTAATACTTTTCTTACATGTTGAGGAAATAACTCCCATGAAAATAATGACAACTATGCTATTAGATTACAGCTCAAGAATTCCTATGTGAAAAAAAAAGTTCTATAGAGCTGTTTGGGACTGGGAAATGTAGCAAACATGGCAGAGTGCTTCCTTAGCACTCACAAAACTCTGTGTTTGATCCCTAGCACAGCATAAAACTGAGCATGATGGTGCACACATCTAATCCTAACACTGGAAAGTTGGAGGGAGGAGAATAGGAAGTTCAAGATCTTCGGCTATGCAGCAAATTTGAGGCCAACCTGTGTTCCAGGAGGCCCTATCTCAACAAAGAGCCTGCTTTTGGAGTTTCTAGATAGAAATATTTTATATTGTGATCGATGTTTCATATGTGTTTAAGGACTCAAAAATATTAAAGACAAGCAAAGCAAGCACATATCTGAGACACTGAGGCAGGAAGATTACTATGAGTTCAAGGACAACCTAGACTGCAAAAATGAATACCAAACCAGTCAGGGTTGCATAGGGAGATTCTGTCTCTAACTAACTAAACGAATAATAAGTTAAACCAAAAAATTAATTTAAGGCCTGCACTAACAGTAAGACCTAAACAAATGAAAGCAAGCAGATAAGATTTCACGTAGGAACTAGTGTTTTTGCCAGATCAAAGATGTTACCACTCAGTGAGACAATGGAGGGGCTCAGTAGCAGGATACTTGCCTAGCATGCCCAATGCTCTGGTTCACTTTTTTCTTTTTATTGTGATGCTCAGGAACAAATGCCTCACACATGCTAGGTAAAGATTCTCTCACTAACCCCAGCAAGACACTGGGTTAGGTCCCCAAGAACCACAAAGAATGTGGCTATGGTAGACAATAAAAATGATTTTTTTCTTCAATACTCATAGGTTCTTATTAGGAATGGACTCCTGTAATTAAAGAGTAAGCATAATAAGAAAAATAGACAGTTTTGTGAACAAGATATTCCATATAGGAGTCACTCTAGTAGTTCTCAAAGAAATTGTCTTGAATGGTAGCTTATAAAGCATCTTTAAAAACAACTAGTGTTAGCCGGGCGGTGGTGGCGCACGCCTTTAATTCCAGCACTTGGGAGGCAGAGGCAGGCAGATCTCTGTGAGTTCGAGGCCAGCCTGGTCTCCAAAGCAAGTTCCAGGAAAGGTGCAAAGCTACACAGAGAAACCCTGTCTCGAAAAAACCAAAAAAAAAAAAAAAAACAACTAGTGTTGCCAGGCGGTGGTGGCTCATACCTTTAATGCCAGCACTTGGGAGGCAGAGGCAGGCAGATCTCTGTGAGTTTGAGGCCATCCTGGTCTACAGAGTGAGTTCCAGGACAAGCTCCAAAGCTATACAAAAAAACCCTGTCTCAAAAAACAAAAACAAAACAAAAAAAAAAAACTACTGCATTTTCAGCTGTGCATGTTGACACATATCCATTATCCTAGCTCTCAGGAGGCTGAGGCAGGAGCATCACGAGTTTGAGGCTGGCCTGAGCAGAAGTAAGACAAGGAAAACTGAGGGAACGTAGAGAAAGGTAAGAATCCTATTATCCTTCCAAATCTGGCTTATATCTCTTGCTGACTGAGGATCCAGAATTTTGATAGAATTGACCACACCATATCAAAGACTTACTGCAACAGAACTACATTTATGTGCTGAGATACAAATAAGAGTACTAAAACTGATAATAGTTCATGCTAAAGATAAAAATATATGTCATAATAAACTCCTATGACCTTGATTTTAGCTTTATTAGCAATCCTTTCTTATCAATAAATCTGAACAAGGAACCCCATAGACCATTATACAATCTCATTTATAAGGTGGCCTTGAACACCTGACCCTTCGGTTGCCACTCCCTGAGTTCTGCCTAACCACACCCTGTTAGGCAGTTGATCTGACTTTCCTGCTGTGGGAGTTTTAAGACGGGATTTCATGTAGCCTAGGTGTGCAGGAGCTAGCTGAGGCTGGGGGATAACTTTTAACTCCTGCTCCCAACTCTGGAGAAGGAGATTACAGACCCATGTGCCATTATCCTGATTTACAGAATGTTGAGGAACTGAATCAAGGACCTTTGGTATGCTAGGCAGGGTCCAGACTCACTCTGCTAAGAAATTCTTTCAAATTAAAAAAAAAAAAAGAAGGAACCAATTCACCTCTTAATTCTAAAGTGTTTTATGTAATCTTTAAACCCAGTTATACATTACATCCTTTGAACAACGTAACTTCAAAAGCCATAAAATCACACTGGTAGCTATTTAAATGTGTATCTTTTTTATGTATGTACTCAAGTCTGTCTCTTTGAGTCTGTAAACTCAATAAACTCCAATTCTGCTTCACACTGACTCATCCTGAATTTCTGAGACATAAGTCAAAACTCTGATTTACTGGAGCAGAGGTTTCTGAGAGCTCTTCAGGCTACACAGAGAGCAACATCAAGTTGCTTCTCCTCCTATTCCTGTGATAGAGCTGAAATGCATAGCAAGCTTCAGGCCATCCTACTGGGCCTTATAAAAAGACATTGTCTCAAAACAAACAAGCAACTACAAACTTCAGACAAGTGATAAGACAGAGTAAGTCAAGATACAAAGATAGACAATTAGGTGATATGGAAAGGAAATGGACTCCTTTACTGGAGCATCTGACTGAAGTCTCTTGCCAGCTGAAAGTCAAGAATTCTAACACACTAATATGTATGTGTGTGTGCACGTGCTGGCAACAGTGCATATGTGGAAGTCAGAAAACAACCTGATGTGTAACTTCTCTCTTTTCACCATGTGGGTGAGTCCTGGGTTTCAGAGTTGGGTTATCAAGCATAGTGGCAAGTGCCTTTACCCACCGAGCCATCTCACTTGCCCCCATATTAATGTTTGCTTCCAATAAAGATGCCCTTAATTCCTACATCTTTGTTGTTGGGTACACCTCAGGAAGCACCTTGCAATACATTTCAGTTCCTCAGCAACCTTTTGAGGGTATCTTACTAATCTACCAAAATGGCTACAGTAAAGACAACAAGGTGAGACTCTCCATTGAGAAATGCATCCCACAGTCTCTTCTTTCCCTGAGCATCATTCTGACTATTAACCCCTGTTCTTAAATCTTTTAAAAAACATCTTTTAATACATTCCAGCTCTGCTTTATATTGGCTTCTTCTGAAATTTTTTTTTAGGACAAAACCAAGCATCAAGCTTTACTGAGTGGAGGTTACTGAGAACTCCCCAGGCTGCTACAAGTTACAGCATGCAGCTGTGTCTCTGTCCCAGCAGCCCACTGACTAATGGAAAAGGAATATAAGTCTATAATAGACGAGCAGTACTTGGGGGAAGCTATACCTGTAAATCAAATGTAGGTAAAGCTGATTCATCTCGATTCTTTTTGTACCACTGTTCTTCTAATCTGAAGTTTCTGCTACCTGCCCAAATCTCACCAAGAAAAAAAAAACAAATACAAGTAGAGATTGATGGGAGAATCAGTTTTTTAATCAGATTCCAGCCTGAGGCAAATGTGATAGACCTTCCACCTCAAAGATTCCCCCATTCTCAAAAAGGGATGTATCTCAAGGTTTTTCTTACGGAATGGTGGATTGGGGGCAGCAAATACGGCCCTATATGAATGTGTATTGTTGACACAAGCATGACCATGTCAAAGTCCCCAATATTCCAGACCCATAGTAATGGCAAGATCTTCTATGGTTTGGACTCAGGGGGCTGGCAAGACCTTCCCCTGGTCAGAGTACAGATGTTGATGAACTAACTGTTGACCTTGAGCCAAAAAAAAAAAAAAGTATGTTCAGAAAATTGTCAGCCACAGCTTCCTTCTCCTGGGTGAGAGGGCCAGGCAAATATCATCATTACTGGCTCTTAATAGCATAGCTAAGAACTATTAACTTAATAGCTAAGAACTTAATAGTTAAGAACTAGGCCTCAGTTCACAAACAAAGGGTAATCAAACACCAATGCCCCTGACAGTAAGGACAAGGAGAATTGCATGTACCATATATGCCTGGGCCAACTCCCCCCCCCCCCTTCCAGGTATCTTAAGGCAATAACCAAATAAAGACAAGGCCTGGGACTTGTCCAGACTTGCCCAAGAATGAAAAAGCCTTAGCTCGCCCCTGCTAGACCTAACCAATTAGAGATGTACTAATACGATTGTCACTTGCATAAGCCAATCCCAGGTAGAAGGATCACACTGCTTTTAGAATTCCTTTAGTTGTGTATAAAAGAGCCTGCAAGCTTTTCTTGGAGGTTGTCATTTTTGCTTTTTTGTTGAATACACAGCACCAGCATGCTGGTACCTTCTCAAGATAATAATATGATTGCATACATGGATGGTGGTCTTTTGTGGGACATCTCCATGACCCTAACACTGGGATCACTGCAGTCTGAGACTACTCTCCTACAGAGACTCTCTACTGACATTAGTTAATTCACCTCCTCGTTCACCTGTGTATAAAAAAGGAGCTGAGGCTTCAGGCTGCTGCTTCATTTCCATCAGAGCATATAGCTCACCTGACCCCAGCTTTTCTGTACAGCTCTTCTGTATGTGTGTCTGTCATTTTTTCATTCCCCTTTACCCCAGTCAAGGCAATCTGAAAGTGTTCAGGTAGAGGCAGTGTATGGAAAATCCCAGTTCATTTTTCCAGAATGTAGTGAAGTTGTTTGTCTCTGGATCCATTCAGGTCTTTTCTTTGACAGTTTGCTAGCCAAAGCTATCTCTCATCTTCTTTTTTTAAATGTCAGCTTCAAGCCAGGCCTCCTGTGATGCCATTAAGCACAGCAGCTTTGTAGGGGAAAGTGATAAAGGTTGGGAGGAGGAAGGTGTGGCAGGGAGGAAAGCTGAGATAACAAGACTGTTTACATTGCATATCAAACCAAATGTGAGGGAAAGGTAAGCCATTTCTTCCTGGCAAGGCACAGCTTATTTCTCATACGTTCTTATTTTCATCTGCTTTGTAACACATCTTCAGGTCAAGTAGGGTCCAATGTTGTCTTTGTTCTTCCTAGAGAAAGGGGTAGAGTGCCTTTAGTCTTTGGAAATCTGTATACTGCATTTAGTCAAAGAGAAAGGCAAAAAAAGATCTCCTGCATCTGTTTCTCCTTAACTGCCTTCATCTTGTTAGTGGTAAAAGGATAGAGACACAGCTCTACACTACCACCCTCACTAGCTTGAGAAATTCCCCTAGACTTTGTGGCTTTGCTATTCAATTGTGCTGGAATTCTTGCTACTCTCCTAGCAAAGGTCTTCAACCAGATTCCAGTCTCAGAGGTTTTTTTTTCTCTTTCCCATGGCTCCAAGATTTTTTCTGTTTTTATTTTTTTATACTGACTCATTATCCCCTTCTGATAGATAAACTACCTTTCTATCATGTCTCAAGCTCAACCACCCTTTGGATTTGGGAGAGGAATATTTTGTACTTCCCATAACAAGCTGCATTGTACTCTAGGCCTGTTGAATGTATTGATGGTATCTATGAAAGAATGCTGAGATTTGGGTGGCATTCAGATATTTCTGTGTCAGGATCCTATAGCAGAGTCAACCTGTGGATCCTGTAGGAGCAAAAAGAAAATTTTTCTCTGCCACCTGAAAGTTCACTGCAATGAAATGACAACACGTTAAATAGAAAGGACACCACTTTCTCAACAACAATAGAATCATGCACAGATTAGGAGAGCTAGATGAAGGCTGGAGAAATGAAGATTACATACTTTTCTTCATAGAGAAGAAGAAGGTCTTGAGGGACTTTAAATGGTTATTAAGGAAATTAATAGATACAGGGACAGAAACTAGCTTGCAAAACAATTCCCTTTGGCATTTGAATGAGCCCTTGGGACTGACAGCATCTAGAAACAAAGTCTGTCTCAAATAGGCACAGTCTGCTTTTCTGAGATGGGTAATGAGACTTCCCAGTGGAGATGGAAGACAATTGTGCTCCCTTCTGTGACTCTACCCTTAATGCAAATTTAAAAAATTACAGAGAGAACCTCTTTGCAATGGTCAGTGATGATCTTTAGGCTATTTTCAGAGCCCTGACACTAGTAACGGAGGTCATAAGAGTACGTGAATTCATTAGTCAAAGGGTATGGAGTGATCAAGACCCAAGGGTAAAACATTGACATACAAAATAATATCCAGAAACAGGTAGAAGAAAAGATATCAGAGATAATCAGAGCTAAATTCAAGAGTATGGCATGCTAGAAGTGAAGGGAAAGGAGTACTTTAGGGACAGAAGGAATTCTGAGTACTGGAGAAAGCTAAATAATATGCCAGCCAAGATATGTTAAGCAGATTAGCAAAGGCAGGTAGAACAGAGTAGTAAGTAGCAATAGGATATACATTAGGAAACTCAAAGTTTGGCTATGGAAAGGGATTGAGAAAGCAACTAAGAAAGAAAATGAGAATGAATTGAAAAAACACCAGGTGAAATAGGATGGGACTACAAAAGCCTTTTCTGAAAGGATGATAAATGGTGCTGGTGGCAACGCTGGTTACCGAGTGGAAAAGTCACAAGCCACAGCCACAACTACCTAGTTACAGAGAGCTTTATTAGGAGGAAGAGGGGGGTGGGGTACAAGAGAACCAGGCCTGAGAAGGAGCACATGCAGAGGGCAGAGAGAAAGATGAGGGAGGAGAGCAGAGCAGAGCAAAGAGAAGGTAGGGTCTGCATCCAGCTTTTTAAGGGCTTCCATTACAGAGCTACACCACGCATGGGCTGATTACGTGACTACGGTGAGTGCACATAGTCGCCAGCACACATTGATGACGTAAGACACAAGACCTTTTGCATAACTCCTGAACTGCGCATGTGCAGTCATGTAGCTAGAGTGAGGGCAGAATTCTAACATTTTCTTCTGCTGCTTTTTTTGTTTTGTCTTAGTAGGATAAACATGAGCTGCAAGACCCAAAGTTACAAGTTTTAATTACTGTGCCTAAGAGATCCATAAAACAAAAATGCCTCTGACCTGTAAGTCCCTTGCCCCAGGACAGGTACTTTCTGAGATATTGGAGGCTGTTGTTCATGTAAGATAACAAGCCACATGTTTGCATTTCCTTAAACAAGTTTGACCCAAGTGCACTGGATGTGCTTGATTACAAGTAGGCAGGCAGTACATAGGCAGGAAGTATGTCAGGATGTATGCTTGCCCACATTGGATGAAGGCAGCAGGTACATAGCTCATGGCCATTTTCTGGGATCCCTGGAATGGACCTGGCCAGAGTCCATCATCCTGGCAAATATTTAAAGTTTGCTTCAAATTTGGCTCAAAATTGTGACAGTAGCCTTATTCTTACCCAGTGAGATTGACAGAACATATTTACATTTTTTGGAAAGGAAAGTTTAGACATAAAATGGTTGACAAAAGCAAAAGATAAAAAGCTAGGGGCTAGTGTAGTTTTTTTGTTTGTTTTTTGTTTGTTTGTTTGTTTTTACTGTTTGGGGACCCAGCACCCAGCTCCAAAATAAACAAATGGAGACTTTTTCTTACTTATTTTTACTTATGAATGCCTGGCCTTAGCTTGCCTTGTTTCTAGCCAGCTTTTCTAACATAAATTATCCTGTTTGTCTTTAACTACATTTTGCCTTTAGGCTTTTTACCTTTCTTTATTCTATGTATCTTTCTTTACTTCTTAGTTTGTGTCTGGCCATGAGGCTGGCCCCTGGTATCCTCCTCTCCTCCTTTTCTCACCCCTCCCTCTCCTCTCAAGCCTAGAGGGCTCCTCCTATTTATTCACTCTGCCTGGCAGCCCTGCCTATCACTACCTCCTGTCCAGCTAGCTATTGGCCGTTCAGCTCTTTATTAGACTAGTCAGGTGTTTTAGACAGGCAAAGTAACACAGCTTTAGGGAGTTAAACAAATGCAACATAAAAGAATGCAACACATCTTTGCATCATTAAACAAAGTTAGCACAGCATAAACCAATATAACACATCTTAAACTAATATTACACAACAGGCTAGGGAGATGGCTCATACTCTAAAGGCCCGTGCTATACAAACCTAGTGATCTGAGTTCATCCTTATAAAGGCGGAAGGAGAGAACTGATTCCACAAAGCTGTCCTCTGATGCCACATGTGTACCTGCATGCTTTCCCTCACACATGTATAACATACACACACACACACACACACACACACACACACACACCACAACATTTATATTTGAAATCAAATATTGTCTCTATATCAACTGCCTTCACAGCAAATTTTGTTAACTGTTTTGGAATTCTTCACTCTTGGCTGTGTAAGAAACATTTAATATAGCCAGGTGGTAGTGGCGCACACCTTTAATCCCAGCACTCAGGAGGCAGAGCCAGGCAGATCTCTGTGAGTTCAAGGCCAGCCTGGTCTGCAGAGTGAGCTCCAGGACAAGCACCAAAACTACATGGAGAAACACTGTCTCGGAAAAAAAAAAAAAAGAAAGAAAAGAAACATTTAATATTAGTCTTGGCATCAAAAACTAGAAAACTTTTGTTTATGACAAGAAATTTAAATATTTTTATCTCTTCCACCTTCTAAATCTTTTTAAAATATAAGACTTTTATTCAAATTTTTATCTCTTTCACTTGGTAAGACCTTTATCCAAGTGTTTTTTATTTTTTGAAATTAAGCGTAATTATACCATTTCCCCTCCTCCAGCTGCTCCCATGTATACCACCCTTGATCTCTATCAAATTCACGGCCTCATTTTAATTGTTGTTAGCTATATTTTTAGATATGTATTCTTTAACACATAGAAACAACTTGTTCAGTCTGTATGTTCCCTGTAAGCATATGTTTTTAGGGCTGACCACTTGGTATTGGATATCCAATTGCTGTTTCTCCCTTGGAAAGACTATTTCTCCCACTCTCAGCATTCCTTCGTTGCCTATAGATCTTTGTCTAGAGTTTAGGCCCTGTGAGATTTCCCACTGCCATGTTAGCATGTCTATTGTTGCAAATGTTTTAATCTTCCCCCACCAAGTTATATACAAAGGCCCTGCTGCATTTTGGGAACATAAGTGACTTAAATGTCTTATGCCTGCATGCTTTCCTTCATTTCCTTTGTGCTGATTCTTTTAAAACTATCCAATCATAAAAGACTGTGAGATCCAACCTCAGCCTATAAAGAAAAGGCATAATCACCCCTGCATTGGAACAAAAACCAAGTGAACTTCTTGTCCTGGTGCACTTGTGAAGAGCATATTCCTCTGATCAGAAGTAAAGTTTTGCCATTTTAAGACACAGTCACTGGAATGGTGGTCTCTTTCTTTGTAACCAGGAACTTATTTCTAAAAGCTATCAATAGACTTCAAAAAGACTCTGGGGTAAGGGACTCCTTCTTTCCATGTCCACAGAATTTTCCCAGCTTTCTATACTCTCTTATACAGAAGGGAAAAAGAAGGTATGGAAGAAGAGGGGAGAACTAGGGTGGGGGAGACACACACACACACACACACACACACACACACACACACACACACAGGGAGAGAGAGACAGAGAAGAGGAGAGAGAGAGAGAGAGAGAGAGAGAGAGAGAGATAGAGAGAGAGAGAGAGAGAGAAGGAACAAAACAAGGAAGCAAGAATGGCTACAAGGAGAGAAAGTTTAGTTGCCTAGACCCTCCTTCAACTCGAAGGAATGAGGAAAAGGCTGCTGCCGCAGATACTGACAATGCCTCCTCGATTTAATGATAGGGATTTGAGAAGAGTTTGTTATCCAGTTTCCCAGGCCTCATAAGAGTAAAAATATCTAGGCAGTGGTGGCACAAGCCTTTAATCCCAGCACTCTGGAGGCAGAGACAAGGCCAGCCTGGTCTACACAGTGAGTTCCAGGACATCTAGGGCTACATAGAGTGGCCTTGTCTCCAAAGAAAAAAAAGAATAAAAAGAAATTCAAAGGTGCAGACTTATAAGACACAAGTAATAGTAATAACTGATCATGGAAATTCATTTCATTTATCTAGCACTTTAATACATTTTATGAGGATACTTTAATGGAAAATATTGTCTTAACTTTATGAGAAGGTGAGAAGTAATACAAGATTCCTCTGCCTTGGAAAATGATGACAACACTGTCACCTCTCAGAGCAATCCCTCCTCTCACAGACCTGAAATTCATAATCTCATAATCTTCCTACCTCATTCTCTTCAGTACTGAGAAGACACAACTCTCTCTCTCTCTCTCTCTCTCTCTCTCTCTCTCTCTCTCTCTCTCTCGTGTGTGTGTGTGTGTGTGTGTGTGTGTGTGTGTGTGTCTGTCTGTCTGTCTGTCTGTCTGTCTGTTTCAGTGCTGGATACAGAACCAGGGCCTCACGGATGGTAGACACGTGTTCTGCTATTGAGTTCCAGAAGGCATTAGTGCTTTTTTTTTTTTTTACCAGAACCAATGCAGTAGCACTCTGTTTTCCTCATGCTATCCTTGTCCCCTTTAACCCATACTTCCCATAGATGCTATAACATAGATTAGACCATTAAGGTCCCCTTCTGAAAACTTTACAATGGTTTCTAACTGCTCAGAAATAAAACCCAGATCCTAGACATTTATGGCAAAATTCTACAGGGACATTCTCTTGCTCACCTGTAGAAGAAAATTAACTTTTTTAAAGCTTCATCAGTTCTTGGTTCCAATGAATCCTATAACAAAAGGCAGATTAGCAAGAGAAAAACTACCATGTTATTAATGCATGCAGTGCACTGTACTTGGGAAAAATCACAAGGAAAAGTACCAAAGGGTTGGGTACAGTGGCCCACACTTATAATCCTAACACTCAAAAGCTGAGGCAGAAGAATCACTGTTTCAAGGACAGGCTCACTGTGAGACTGATGAAAGAGAGAGGTGGGGGGGGGAGAAAGAGAAGTAATGCAAAACACAGGAATGGTTGGTCAGTGGGGTCTCATAGACCCTCAAATATGACAAGCTATCACTTTTGCTGTTTGTTAACCTCCAGACCTTGATGGTGAGAACCTATTGCTGAAGACACTGCATACTTGAGTCATAGAACATGACTCAAGAACATAGTTCAGGGATGGAGAGATGCCTCAGTGGTTAAGAGCACCGTCTGCTCTTCTAGAGGACCTAGGTTCAATTCCCAGTACCCACATGACAGCTAACAACTGTCCGTAACTCCAAGATCTGACACTCTCACACAGACATACACGCAGGCAAAATACCTATGCAAATAAAATAAAAATAAAGTAACTATTAAAAAAAAAGAACATAGTTCTTGTTCTCATGGAATGTAGTTAAAGAAATCATGTTAGTTGTTACCAGGAAACTTTGCCCCCACTAGCTACCTTTAATGGTGCTAAAAGGCACTATGCATGCTACTGGATGAGAAAAGTAATCATTCAGCATATCCAGTGTGAATTCTGGAAAGTATAGTATTGACTAGCCCAGCAAGATATGCCAACTATTTCAAAAGTGGTGCAAATGGTTGGGAATAACCAATCACTTTCTGCTCTGAGTTACAACTCACCTGACCAGCTGGAACTCATTCTTGACACAGTTACTTAGGTCTTCTAAAAAGTTGTCTTTTAAATATAAGAAAGCTAATTATACAAGAAAAGGCATGTGTTAACTATTGTCAGGTCTAAGAGTTGAAAACAGATGCAAGTTTCTCAGAGAAAGAATACCACAACCAGGTAAGGACCAGTGAGGGTTTTTGTTTGTTTGTTTGTTTGTTTTTCGAGACAGGGTTTCTCTGTGTAGCTTTGCGCCTTTCCTGGAACTCACTTTGTAGACCAGGCTGGCCTCGAACTCACAGAGATCCGCCTAGCTCTGCCTCCCGAGTGCTGGGATTAAAGGCGTGCGCCACCACCACTGGCAGGACCAGTGAGTTTGAATACTCCTGTTTGAATTTGGAACAGTTACTGTCAGCTCTCAGACACTTAGTCTAGAGTGATGAGAGCAGGGGAACAGTATCTCTGAGTGGTGAGGGGGCTACTTCTTCATGTGCATATGAAAGACACATTGCTAGAGTGCCTCCAGGAATCAAAGTATCAAAGCCCATGATGGGAAACAATTCAGTACAATAATACATATAGTAGGAAAGAAGAAAGGAAGACTGACTGAAAGAATAGGAACCAGAGGCCGGGCGGTGGTGGCGCACGCCTTTAATCCCAGCACTCGGGAGGCAGAGCCAGGCGGATCTCTGTGAGTTCGAGGCCAGCCTGGACTACCAAGTGAGTTCCAGGAAAGGCGCAAAGCTACACAGAGAAACCCTGTCTCGAAAAACCAAAAAAAAAAAAAAAAAAAAAAAAAAAGAATAGGGACCAGCTGAACTGAAAAAGGGAAGTAGAGTACTGTAGTGGGGGAAAATATGGGGCAAGAGAACAAAGCATAATAACACATTCATATGCAAACTAAGTGTTTTTTGTATTGACTTGTATGCTAATTTAAAAACAATTAAAAATATACTAATAATGCATAAAAATACTGGCTTTGAACTCTACTTACACAGCATCTTCAGAAAATAATAATTTTGTAGAGAAATGACAGAAGGTAGAGTCAAGTTTGGTAGCACACACTTGTAATTGAAGCACTCTGGAGGTGGGTGCAGGAGAATCAGGAGTTCGAGGCCATTCTGAACTACATACTGAGTTCAAAGCCAGCCTAGGCTAGATGAGGTCCTGTTTCAAAAATCCAAAAGATATGTTGCCTCGTAACTGCAATTCAGTACTAAACAGAAGATGCAGTAGGATCTGCTTCAGATTTAAGGACAGCCTGGTGTATATAGCCAAAGTTCTAAATCAGTCAGGACTACATTTAAGACCCCCAACTCAAAAAAGACAACCCAGAGCCAGAAAAACTAATGTCACATATTCTCTCATATGAAGCTCCTGGCTTCAAATCTTTAGGTGTGAGTACATACACTGGAGTAATTGAAGAAACCAGGTAAGTAAAAAGGTACTATTTCCAGAGTTGGCAGTAGAGGAGAGGAGCAATAGAGAAGGAATTACAAGCTATTGATGGGAGAAATGGAAAAATGAGGGTGTTCTAATTAGGGAGGGAAAGGGAGATAAACACAGAAGAAGGAGAGAGAGGGTAAATATAACAGTAAGAATGTCTAGAAAAATCATAAAGAATACTATTAACTACCTACCTAAAAATATACCAAACAACTATGATACATATAAGCCTCTGTATACATATATAGTTTTAAATGAAAATTTTCCATCTGGGATGGCAATGCTTCATCTAAGAGGACCATCTAACAAAACCCCCAACACCAGATATGAGAAGACCTCTTGAATTGTTCATCAGGGTCATTCAAGACACTCCCAAAATATCACAGACTATTGCTATTGTCTCTGCTTGCCCCAGAGGTGGAAAGTAAGTCCTATTGTTGAAGACTATACACTTCAGGAATAGTACCCAGAGCCCCCTGATCAGGAACTGACCTGAATGCCTCCTTCCTGAAGACTAGCTTTCATGATACCAGAAGGTGCCATGCAAGCTTCCAAAGGAGGGAGGCAACCAACAGTCCCACCCAGCCCATGGACCAACCACACCAATTACCAGCATGGTTTGATAACTCAAAGGGTACAGTAGTGGCGTACCTTAATGCTAACCAACAGATCTCTAATTAGACTTAAGACCCAAGACCCACTGAATAAGAGGGAGATCATTCCTAGTATTAGAAATCTAGCCAATTACCCAGGGCTAGTGAAAGTCATGGATCTTAGAGGAAGATCTATAATTGCCACTTTACTAAAGCTACATAATCTCTAACTACATTCTAAATATTTGTCCTTATTATATCCACCGGTAAGTGTAGTCCTCACCCCTTATCAAGGAATTTTCTCTTTGTAATAGATGGAGACCAACACAGAAAACCACAGGCAATCAAAATGCAGAGTAGCCGCCGGGCGGTGGTGGCGCACGCCTTTAATCCCAGCACTCGGGAGGCAGAGGCAGGCGGATCTCTGTGAGTTCAAGGCCAGTCTGGGCTACCAAGTGAGTTCCAGGAAAGGCGCAAAGCTACACAGAGAAACCCTGTCTCGAAAAACCAAAAAAAAAAAAAAAAAAAAATGCAGAGTAGCGTAGCCCAGTCCCAATGGATACATCTACAAAAACACGTCTGCACCTAAGCGTCAGAGAATATTGGTTCTTTATTTCCACCATGTCGGTTCCAGGGATTGAACTTAGCTCCTCAGGATTGGCAGCAAGCACCTTCCCTCACTGAGCCATCTCACTGGCCCCTGCTGCTTCATTATTGTTTTTCAAATTATTTATTTAGTTCTTTTCCTTCCTCCTTCCCTCCATCCCTCCCTCTCCTTTCTTCCTCTCTACTTCCCTCACTCCCTCCTTCCTTCCTTTCTTCTATCTTTCCATCTTAGATATTTCACCCAGGACCTTGCACATACTAGGCAAGTACTCCACTACTACACTATATACCATCCTTAAATTTATTTTTAACTGATACATGAAAGCATACAAATTGTATATATTAATGGGTGTTCTGGTTAGATTTTTTTTCTTCAACCTGACTCAAACCTAGGCACATCTGGGAAGAGGGATTTCCTCTGTTGCACTGACCTGAAGGCAAGTCTGTGGGAATTTTTCTTGATTAATGATTGATGTGGGAGGTCTAATACCACTGGGAGGGGTGGCACCCCTGGGCAGGTAGTCCTGAGTTGTGTAAAAAGAAGTCTGAGCAAGCCATGGGAGCAAGCCAGTAAGCAGTGTTCCTTTATGGCCTCTGCTTCAGTTCCTGCTCTTTCCCCCTATGTTTCTTTTGATCATATAATATTTTATTACAGAAACACAAAGCAACCCAGAACAATGGGAGAATACATGTTGCTTTGTGTCAAAGAAGCATTTTCTGGCATGTTATATTCTGATTGTCTTCATATCCTTCAAGATCCATCCTTATTACACTTTTTTTATGAAAAATACTTCTTGTTAGGGTCAGGAAAATTCTTCTGTGAGTTAAGGCAATTACCTTCAAGTGTAACAACCTGGAATTTTAACTTCAAGGCCCACATAGTGGTAGGAAAGAACAGACTCCTGCAAATTGTCATCTGATTTCCAAATGTGAACCTTAGCACATATACTCCCCCCAACAACAAACAAATGAAAATTTAAAAATTAAAAAATACTTCTTTTTCAACTATGCCAAGCCCTTAATCAACCCTTGGCCTTAAACTTGCTCTTTCTCGGCCTTCAGCTTTGCTCAACTTATAGCATGACCAACTCCTATCAATTTTAATGTTACTCCAGTAGAAGTTCTTCCTTGTTTCAATTCACTCTTTATGATAGTGCTCTATCCCACATCATAATACATAGGGGGAAATCTGTAATAAACTTTTTGAATACTTGTACTGACTGTGTTAGTTAGCTTTACATTACTATAACAAAATACCTGAGATGAGCAACTTAAAAGAAAAAAAAAAGTTTTGGTTTCTTATTTCAGAGGTTTCAGTTGATGATCACTCAGCGCCATTATTTCTAGGACTGCACTTATACAGAATGTTATGGTGGGGACCACGTGGTAGAGCAAAGCAGTTCTCCCTCATGTGGCCAGGAATCAAAGAAGAGAAGAAAAGGAGTGAAGGAGAGTATACTCTTCAAGAGCATGCCTCTAATGACTTCATTCTTCCACGGGGTCTTCTACTGTTTCCACACACCTTTCAATAGCCTAATAAGCTATGAATCTATCCATTTATGAGACCAGAACTTCTATTGTCTGACCAATTTCAAAGGCCCTATCTCAAAACACTGCTACATTGGAGACCAGTCCTTCAACACATGAGCTTTGCAGAGGGACATTTCTTTGTTTTGTTTCTTTTTTTCTTTTCTTTTCTCTTGAGACAGGGTATTTCTATGTAGTCTTGGCTATCTGTAGATAAGGGCTTGGAACTCACAGATGTCCTTCTGCAACTACCACCCAAGTGCTAGGATTAAAGGCATGAGCCACCATGTCCAGCTTCCAGGGGACATTTCAAATTCAAACCATTATCTATTTTCCCCTTTAGAACTCATACTCCCCGACTACTTCCAAAGAAGAATCTCATTAAGTCCCATAGCAATGAAAGATGGTGGGCTGGAAAGATGGCTCAACAGTTAAGAGCACTTGCTGTTCTTCTACAAGACAGGAGTTCAGTTCTCATCACCCATGTAGAGTGGCTCACAGTCACCCTTAACTCTAGCTCCAGGGGATCTGATGCCCTCTTCGGGCCTCTATAGGCACCTGCATAAACATAGCACACACTCAGACACACACACACACACACACACACACACACACACACACACACACAAATACTTTTAAATCCTTGTAAACTATCTTAAACATGTGAATTAATCACATCCATAATAGTGAGCAAGAACAGATGTTAACTATTATTAAATTAAAATAATTGCAATGAGAAAAAGTTTGCAACAAAACAAATCGGTGCTTCCAGATAGTGACATGATGGCTTTGGGGAGAAAGGATCATTTATTGGGTTTTTAGGGAGCTGGCAATGTTGCTTTATGTAGGTGCTCACTATCTAG
The DNA here is from genome assembly GCF_949786415.1 of Peromyscus eremicus. Taxonomy (NCBI): domain Eukaryota; kingdom Metazoa; phylum Chordata; class Mammalia; order Rodentia; family Cricetidae; genus Peromyscus; species Peromyscus eremicus. The sequence continues at coordinate 5,233,604 of NC_081439.1, read as the reverse complement.
GTGTATTCAGTTTGGATTAATATACCATTGGCTTATGTGTGGGCTACTCACACATATAACAACAACAACAACAACAACAATAATAATAATAATAATAATAATAATAATAAATCTCTTAACTAAAAGAAAGGTGAGAGGATGGAGAGATGGCTCAGTGGTGGGTTAAGAGCATTTGCTGCTTATATTACTCAGGGTTTTCCAAAGGAACAGAACTGATAAAATGAACCTATGTATATTAAAAAGGAAAATCTGACAGACCCACAAAGCCCATGAAACTCAGGGGGAGCAATTCTAAATCCAAGGAAGAACTGACCTTGATTCAAATATGCTAACATAAACCTCTACATAAGAGCCAGGATCAGTAAGCTCCATTTCCAGCTTAAGATCAGGGTCTGGTGAAGGGGCTATCTGTAGGAAAAAGAAGCCCCTGAAACAGCCCAAGAAGCAGGCCAAGGAGATGGATGAGGAAGATAAGGCTTTTGAGTAGAAACAAAAAGAGGAGCAGAAGAAACTCAAGGAGCTAAAAGCCAAGGCCGAGGGCAAGGGACCCTTGGCCACAGGTGGAATTAAGAAATCTGGCAAAAAGTAAGCTGTTCCTCATATCTGAGATGATGATGAGCCTCTTCCATTCCTATTTAAACATCTGGATTCCCTGCCATAACATCTTTGCCACCTACAGCTAGAATGAAGTGTTGCCCTGAAGTCTGTTAAATATCTGGATTCCCTACTATAACATCTTTGCCCCCTATAGTCAGAATGAAGTGTTATCCTGGAGCCTGTTGTACATCGTAATAAACTTTTGTAAATAATAATAATAAAAATAAATAATACAGTGGCTCATTGTCTCTAATGTTCAGCAATTCCTACCTCAGCTGTGAATTTAAAGTAAACCCAGTCCAAAGTCCTACTACAGCTGTTTCATCTTTGTTGTACTCTGAATTCTGTATCACTTTGAATTAATTAAACCAACTCATTAAGAGGCAAAAAAAAAAAAAAAGAGCCAGGACAAGCAGATTAGGGAAACAAAAGCATACTCTTTACCCAGGCCCATACAAAGGCCAGACATTATATGACACAGAAATCACTGTCCCCAAAAGAACTGCAAGTTATGCCAGTGTTTTTCAATGCTGTGGCAGACATAGTGGTCCTTTTTTTTTCAGACTCCATTTTTGAGATTGAGACATTCATTATCCCAGCTGCTGAGACGATTGGTGGCTAAAAGATGCAGTTCAGTCTCTAAGAGTTGTCATATGCCAAAAAGGGCCTTAAGGTCATGCTTCTTGTCTAGGTGTAGAGCTCATCTGGTGATGGGCAAGGCTGATGGTAAAAGCTTGGTCCCTGAATCTCGAGACGAGACTATGCTGAAAGGCATTCTACCTTCAGACTTTCCATAACCCCAGGTGAGTCCTCCACATAGCACACCTCCACATACTTCTCAAATGTCCTGCTTTCAGAACATGTGCACTTCCAAGGTTGACTTCTTCTGATGCAGATCTCAAAGATGACCCCTGGTACATGTCCTGCACACCAAACTCTGGCTCAGTCTCAGCCTCTGGGGAACAGGGAGCTTGAGCTCAAACAATCCCTTATGAAACATTAAAGGCTTTGGCAGTTTAGAAAAGAGAAATGCTGTGTGTACAAACAGCTAAAACACAAATGCAGTAACCAATGTTTCCCTTAGAAGATTATGTTAAGAGTGATAAACTGAGCGGGACATAGTGATACATGCCTTAGCACCCAGCTCTCAGGAGGCTCATGATTTCGAGGCATGCCTGACTAAACAGTGAGATCTTGTATCAACTAAAAATCAAATAAATGTGGGCACTGAGATGGCTCAGTGGGTAAAGGTGTTTGTCACAAAGCCTGATGTGCTAAATTCAGTCCCTCTGGGACTCACAAAGTGGAAGTAGACAACTGACTCCACCCAGATTGTTCTCTGACATCCCCATGTACTATGTGGAATGTACAAACTGACCCATATACATACATATACATACACACACAAAATAAATAAATGTATTTTTAAAAGTAAAAATAAATAATCAAAAGTGATATACTGTCAAACTTTGGAAGACGTCAATATGAAACTTTAGAAAAGAGACTTGGCTATATGTTTCAGTCTGAAGTATAGCTATTTTAAAACTGGAGATCCAGGTAGAAATGCTGAGTTTTCATTTGTGATACATTTTGCATAGATAGGCTATAGGTTTATAATTTTTAATATCTAAGAAGCTCATACACATCAGTAAATAACAATAAGAATACTTCAGCTGTACAAATGTTTAATGATACAGAACCAGCAAAGAATAAGTACAATCTCCGGTAATAAAAATATAATTAAAACAAAGCAATATTTTATCCATTAAATTATCACACGCTAAAAAGTCCTAAAATTTCTAAACTTGGCAGGGGGGGTGGGGTTGGGAAAATAAGCACGTGCTACAAGTGAGGTAAAAGTCAACAGAGGCCGGGCGGTGGTGGCACACTTTAATCCCAGCACTCGGGAGGCAGAGGCAGGTGGATCTCTGTGAGTTTGAGGACAGCCTGGGCTACAGAGTGAGTTTCAGGACAGACTCCAAAGCTACACAGAGAAACCCTGTCTCGAAAAACCAAAAAAAAAAAAAAAAAAAGTCAACAGAGTCTCTTTGGGAAGCATTTTAACATTCTACATTTAAACTTAAACTATATGAACAATATTCAACTTTTTGTTTGTTTGGTTTTGGTTTTTCAAGACAGGATTTCTCTGTGTAGCTCTGGCTGTCCTGGAGCTCACCCTGTAGTCCAGGCTGGCCTCACACTCAGAGATCCTGCCTGCCTCTGCCTCCTGAGTGTTAGGATTAAAGGCTTTTGTTGTTTGTTTGCTTGCTTTTGTTTGTTTGAGACAGGGTTTCTCTGTGTACCTCTGGCTGTGCTGGAACTCTGTAGAGCAGGCTGGCCTTGAACTCTTAGATCCTACCTGACTCTGCCTCCTGTGTGCTGGGATTAAATTCCAGTGTAATCATGCCCGGCTTTAAGAATGATATTCTTTATTAAAGCAACTTAATTTTTAGAAGTAATTCCAAATATATGAATAACTTTGTTCTATATATTTTAATCATACCAGTAGTTCAAATTTCAAAAATATGAGAATATATATGTGCTTTCTTTTTAAAATACAGTGTATTCATTTGACAAAGTGTTACACAATCTTTAAAAAGTGATAATGAATTCATAAAAATGGGAGACCATGGTAAATGGGGACCACATGAGAATGGGAAGGGGCAAAGTGCTGGAGAGGCCCACAGAAATCCACAAAGATGCCCCCACAACAGACTACTGGCAATGGTCGAGAGACAGCCCAAACTGACCTACTCTGGTGATGGGATGGCCAAACATCCTAATTGTCGTGCTAGAAACCCCATCCAACTACTGAGGGATCTGGATGCAGAGATCCATGGCTAGGCCCCAAGTGGATCTCTGGGATTCCAATTAGCGAGAATGAGGAGGGTTTAGATGAGCGAGAATTGTTGAGACCAAGGTTGGATAAAGCACAGGGACAAATAGCCAAACGAATGGAAACACATGAACTATAAACCAATGGCTGAGGGGTCACCAACTGGATCAGGCCCTCTGAATGGGTGAGACAGTTGATTGGCTTGATCTGTTTGGGAGGCATCCAGGCAGTGGGACTGGGTCCTGTGCTCATTGCATGAGTTGGCTGTTTGTAACCTGGGGCCTATGCAGGGTTGCTTGGCTCGGCCTGAGAGGAGGGGACTGGACCTGCCTGGACTGAGTCTACCAGGTTGATCTCAGTCCTTGGGGGAGGCTTTGCCCTGGAGGAGGTGGGAATGGGGGGTGGGCTGGGGGGAGGGTGAGGGGGGCCGGAGGGGGGAGAACAGGGGAATCCGTGGCTAATATGTAGAACTGAATTGTATTGCAAAATTTAAAAAAAAAAAAGGAAAATGTTCATAATTTACTGTTAAAGTGAAAGATACATACATTCTGTAGTTACTCTCTGTCCTTGAGGAGAAAATTTCTCCTCCAGCTTGTAAACATGCATGTTCTATATTTGCATTTAAACTCCTTTTTCTCCCATTAAGATACTGGAAAAGATATTGTCTAGGCAGGAAGGATGGCTTGGTGGGTAAAAATACTTGCCTGCTACCAAGCCTAATGAGCTTAGTTCTAACCCAAGGACCCACATGGTGGGTAGAGAGAACTCCAAAAAGTCATTCTCTAACTTCTACATGTGTGCCATGGTACATACACACAAATGAATTATTTTTTTAAAAGAAAAGATATTGTCTGTATTAGTTTTACTTAGTTTTAAGATGCTCTATATATTAGATGTGATTTATCTATATTAATTTACCTAGTATTTGGATGGTTTAATGACAATTTGAGTAGAAAGTAATACATAAGTAGGTAAAACTTTGTCCTACTGTGCTGCACTTTCCAAGAATTTAGGACTTTTATACAGATCATTGCTCTTTTTGCTGTAGAAAATGCAGTAAGACTATTTACTGAACTGCCAAAGGGATTTTGCTTCAATAACACATGACCCATGAAGTCATCAGCAATAAAGCCCGAGGATGTTCTGTATGAATGTCCATCAGGCTTAGCACTGCACATCAAGCTGTGTGTCATTAACTGGTTGATCTCATGTTGAGCAGCATGCAGCCAGAAGTGAAGGCAATTGCTTTACAGTGTATGCAGCTGGTGTAAAGTAAAATTCACTATGAGGTCCTCAAAACATAGACATATCCTATTGCATTTCTAGAGAAGCCATTTCTTTCTAGTGCTAAGAATGGATCCCATGGCCTGTTGCTTGCTAGGAAACCATCCTACCACTAAGCTATACTTACCACTGTATTTTTGTAGGAGGCTACAAGATCTTATTATGTAGTCCCAGATGGCCTAGTACTCAAATGTAGCCCAGGCTGAACTCAGTTTTATGGTCATCGTCCTGCTTCAGCTTCCCAAATGCTAGGATTATAGGTGTATACCACTATGCTCAACTTGCACAAGTTTTTCCCCCCTTTTCTTTTTATGCTGTTGATTATCAAACCCATATTCTTGAGAGGAGAAGCACTCATTGGATAGTTATAATTGTCTTTCAGCAAAAAAGAGGCGAGGGAGATTCTGCCATACTGAGGTGGTCAAAGCCCATTGATCTCCTTAGCTGTCCCACTCTTTTATACCTCTGAATAATGTGATTTGATCACAGAGAGAGAGAGAGAGAGAGAGAGAGAGAGAGAGAGAGAGAGAGAGAGACAGAGAGACAGAGAGAGAGACAGAGACAGAGACAGAGACAGAGAGACAGAGAGAGACAGAGAGAAAAAACTGAAGTAAAAAACAACTAAAAGGTAATGCCATCTATAACATACTTTCCTATTCTCATTGCCTCCAATGACTTGAGTTTAATACATACAAAAGTCTATTCCCATTTAGTGTGGTGGCTCACATCCCGACACTAAAGGCTGAAGTAAAAGAATCTCCTTAGCTTTGAGTTCATTCTGGGCTATGCAACTGTGTCAAGCCATCAGTGGCTACATAGAAAGGTCTTGTCTCACAAAGTATATTACCTTACTACAAGCAGTATGTGAAAAAGCATTCATGTATTATTAAGAAATTTGTTAATTCTCGAACACTTCAAATATTGCTCCCTCACCATATTTACAATTAAAATAGTATGGTGAGAAATACATCACTTGTCTTTTTGTCATGTAGCTGCAACAAACATGCTTTTTTTATTGTGTAAAGAGTGTGTCAAGTTGACATTATTTAAACCATAAAAATGTGTAAGAAATAGCCATAGAAATACAAAACTAAGAGCTTCGTTGCTATTTTGTACTTGAATTTTATTTTATTGCCTTATTTCTTCCCAGTGGGGCATGCTTTTAAAATAACAGGGTGATATGAACCTGGATTTCAAAAGCAAGCAGCATTTATTAGAATAATCCATACAACTATTTGCCCTAAGAACAGACTCTTCTCCCAAAGTAGCCATTGACTGTCAGTAGCTCCTCAACTAGAAGTGGGTCTTCTCAAGCCTCTCCCCATTAATGCTGGGATTTTGACTGGCTTGCTTTGGTGAAAGTCTTGTGCAGATAACAATAGCAGCTGTGAGTTCATGCTTGCAATGGCCATGCCATGTCCAGAAGACAGAATTTCACAGCCCTCCTCCTCTAGCTCTTACATCCTTCCTACCCCGCCCCCCATTTTGTGATGTTTCCTGAGCCTGTGTTAAGGTGGTTGATATAGATGTCCTATTTAGAACTAAGTACTACGTAACAGGCTTTTGCTTTTGGGCCACCAGCTAGCTCCCAAATCATGACATGAAGACTTACTATTAGTTTTGAATGCTCGGCCTTAGCTTGGCTCTTATTTCAACCTGTTTCTTTTTATCTACATTTGTGTCGGGGCTTTCTACCCTTCATTCTTTCTGTATATCTTACTTTCCTGCTGTCTCTATGTCTGGCTGGTGGCTGCCTGGCTTCTGGAGCATGTCCCTCTCTTTCTCCCTGTTCTCTTCTTTCTCCTTCTTCCACTTGTTCTTGATTTATCCTCCTACTTATTCTTTCTACCTGACAAACATGCCTGTCCTCTCCTGCCTAGCCATTGGCCATTCAGCTTTTTATTAGATCAATCAGGTACCTTAGGCAGGCAAGGTGAAACAGCAACATATCTTTTCATAATTAAATAAATGCATCATAAACAAATGTAACATGTCCTTACATCATTAAATAAATGCAAGAGAAACAAATGTAACACACCTGTAAGTATAAACCACTATACCTAACATCCTTAGTATTCAATAGAGTAGAATAAGCATATAGAGGAACTAGAACTCTCATAGATGTCTGGAGAGAAATAAAATAGTACTACCATTTTAGAAAACAGTAAGATAGTTTATTAAAACATTAAACTAAAAAGGATACCAGAATTTCATCTTAAAATATGTCTCTGTAGTGACTAATTTCTTGTAAACATGACACAAGCTAGAGTTATCTAGGAAGAGAAACTTCAATTGAGAAAATGCCCCCATCAGATTGACCTATGCTCAAATTTCTGTTACATTTTCTTGATTGATCATTGATGTGGGAAGGCCTAGATCACTGTGATCAGTGTCAACCCTGGGCTGGTGGTTCTGGGTGCTATAACTCTGAAGGCAGAGTAAGCCATGAGGACCCAGCCAGTAAGCAACATTCCTCCATGACCACTGCTTCAGTTCCTGCCTCAAGGTTCTGGTCCTGTTTGAGTTTCTGTCCTGACTTCCCTCAGTGATGTAGTATGACCTGAGAGTTGTAAGCTGAAATCAATACTTTCCTCCCCAGCTTACTTTTGATCACGTTGTTCATCACAGAAATAGAAAGCAAAACAAGACAGTGTCTTTGTCATGAAATATCTTTGATCTGGAGACAATTAAGCAGCAAAAAGAAGAGCTTTCTCTAGCTTCCCTCTTTTCTGCCTATGAACAGAACATGCTTTACTGGTGAATATTCTTTATCAGCTCATACAACATTGGAGGAATCTACAAACAAAATTTATCCCAGGATCCCAAGCCAGACATGGTGATTTAGACCTATAATCTTAGTCCTAGGGGACCAATGACTGGAGGACTACAGAAAGTTTGAGGCAAGCCTGGGATACATAGTGAGTTCCAGGCAAGCCTGTGCTACATAGTGAGACTCTGTTTCAAAATCAAACAAACTATCAACAACAACAACAGCAAAAAATCCAAAACAACTCTGTTCCATTAGGATCTTCCCATGTATTTTCCTCCCAACAGTTTTTCACCTTTAAAAACCCCAAATATCTTTCCTTTATCCTATCATTTCTTCACAAGTCTCTCTCTCTCTCTCTCTCTCTCTCTCTCTCTCTCTCTCTCTCTCTCTCTCTCTCTCTCTCTCTCTCTCTCTCTCTCTCTCACACACACACACACACACACACACCCCTTGAATTACTTTGTGTTAAAATTCTCCCGTGTGATGTGCACTGTACATCTATTAATTTTTTCTTGTTATTCTGTCTTTTATAGTGGCATTTGTCCCAATTTTAATCTTATGAGAGTTGAGGGGGAATTCTCTTTCCTCCTTAACAAATAGCTACTGTATTAGGTAGCTATTCCACTTGTAGGTAGTTAACCAAGTGAAATGAAAGTATAAACCCATACCAAGACTCTTATACAGATATTCACAGTAACTCTATTTGTAATAACAGAAACTCAAATTATACAAATGTCCATCAGGAGGCAAATAGGTAAACAAATTATGGGATATCCACAATTGTCAGCATTTACAAATATCTACTACTAGCAACAAAACAAGTGAATTATTAGTATATAACAATTATTTTCTCAAAATAATTATGCCAAAGGAAAAGTCAGACAATAAAACGTTCCACTTGATTCTATGTATACAAAATTTTAAGAAATTCAAATTAATCTAGAGCAATAGAAAGATGAGTGTACATTTGCAAGTTAAATTTTCTGGTTGGGAGAAGGGACTAAGAAATAAGAAAGAAGCTCAGTCGGGCAGTGGTGGCGCACGCCTTTAATCCCAGCACTTGGGAGGCAGAGGCAGGCGGATCTCTGTGAGTTTGAGACCAGCCTGGGCTACAGAGTGAATTCCAGGACAGGCACCAAAGCTACACAGAAAAACTCTATCTCGAAAAACAAAAAACAAACAAAAATAAAAACAAAAACAAAAAAAAGAAGAAGCTGAAACAAATTTAAAGAGTTAGTATGTTCCCTTTCTCTCTCTCTCTCTCTCTCTCTCTCTCTCTCTCTCTCTCTCTCTCTCTTTCTTTCTTTGTTTTATTTTGCTGTGTTATGATACAGACTCCCACTAGGTAACTCAGGCTGGCCTTGAACTCATAATCCTTCAAATCTGCTTTCCCAGTACTGGTATTACAGGCACACACCACCACATTCAGAACAAATATGCTAAGTTTCTTAAATGTGGTTGCATTTCCAGCTATACACACACACACACACACACACACACACACACACACACACATGCTAAAACATATCAAATTATTCTAAAGTGTGAACATGCAGTTTGCTATGTGTCAATTATACTTAAATAAAGCCCCTATAGAAAAATAAGATGGGAAGAATAATATTCAACAGAAGAAAAGTTGTCAAACAATTGAGCTATAAGGGATGGAGGTGTAACTCAGTGGTAAAGCACTTGCCTCACGTATATAAGGCCCTGACTTCCATCCTTAGCACTGCAATATATCTATATGATCTCCTAGAAATTTACAGAGGGCACTCACATGGCAAATCACAAGTTATTATACATAATATATGTATGTATGTATATGTATATATGTGATTATTGAATTTTTATGTGAAGGGATATAAAATTTATACAGATTTGTTTTGTTTTGTTTTGTTGGTTTTTCGAGACAGGGTTTCTCTGTGTAGCTTTGGTGCCTGTCCTGGATCTCACTCTGTAGACCAGGCTGACCTCAAACTTAGAGATCTTCCTGGCTCTGCCTCCCGAGTGCTGGGATTAAAGGCGTGTGCCACCACCGCCCAGCCACAAATTGTTTTTTAAAGAATTACTCAGGGAGATATACAAGAACTAGTAATAGTGGTGGAAGGTCTTCTGAAAGAGACAGTCACTATTTGACCAGGTCTCTCTCAAAATATCAACAATACAGTAATCAGAAATTTGGTGAGAGCAAAGTAGATGATTGAGGAAATGAAATATTGGCCTAAATGTAATAAAAAGTTCTTCTATTTCAAAGAAGGAATATGAAAAATAATCTAGTATGGTGTTGCACACCTGTGATTCCAGTGAAGAGGCTGAGGCAGGATGATGGAATTCAAGGCCAACCTGTACTATATATCAAGATCCTCTATATATCAAAAGTTTGTATCGAAGAAGAAGGAGGAGGAGGAACAACAAGAGAAAGAGGAGGAGGAGGCAAACAGAAAGATCTCCTAGAATTTACACTGAGCACTGATCTGACAAATCACATGTTATTATACAATCCAGTACAGGCGGTTGTGAATGAATGTGAAAATATGAAAATACAAACCAACCTAGAAAATCTCTTAGTAAAATTCTTCTTGTGACCAACATACCTAAGCATGCATTAATATATAAATTTAAACTCAACTGTAACATTTTACAGTTCACTTAGGGATCGGAACCAGAGGGGAAAAGAGAGAGAACAGGGATGTAAAAGAAGTAGAAAGCAAGTAAATAAAGATTAGAAGCCTGGAGGTTTGCCATCTCTGACCTGATGTACCAGGAAGAAGATATCTTAAATGAGTTAGGATTATTGCATTTGCTGGCCTCCTTGAAGCAAGGGAATAATCCTATTGAATGTATCTTCTCCTGGAGGCAGTTTTGGAATTGCTGCTTCTGTCTAAATCTTTTTTAGAGACTCTTGGTGAACAAGCTCAAGATGATTTGATGAGCCTGAGTTTTGGATTCTGTTTTAATGACCTTCAAGTAAACAGTATGACAGGATTCCATCAAAATGTCCTGACATGGCAAACAGCAAGTGTTAGCAGAAATACAAGTTTGAAACAGGCAAGAGAGTGACAAGAAAAACAGAGAATACAAAAGAAGATGATAGGCAGTAGAAAGACCCAAAATATTATTTGAGACTAGAAGAAAACAAAGAAATTGGATTGCTTAGAAAGATAGACACTTGGAATAAATGGAACTCACAATGTTTATTGATGAAACCAGATTCATAAAGATGTTGTTATTAATTGAGTATAGAAAACTGGATAAGAATTACTCAGGTAAAATTTTATATGTAGAAAGGATGAAGTCCAGGAATCAGCAAAAATAAAAGGGTGGCATTATAAAGTATCATGCTTCTATTGCTGAAGCATAGACTATATACTGGTGAAGACATTACCAAATAAGCAGAGAGATTAATAGGAAAGGATAAGCAAAATTTTTTTTTGGTTTTTCGAGACAGGGTTTCTCTGTGTAGCTTTGGAGCCTGTCCTAGAACTCACTCTGTAGCCCAGGCTGGCCTTGAACTCACAGAGATCCACCTGCCTTTGCTTCCCGAGTGTTGGGATTAAAGGCATGTGCTACCACCCAGCTTAGCAAATATTTAATACTACTATACTTTATGTATACATGTGTCCATGCATAAGCCCAACTCTCACCTCAAAAAAGAATAAAAGAGTTTATTCTAAAGCCACACATAAGTGCCCATGGCCAGGAAACATAGATTTATGTGACCCTAAATACCATGTTTTAAAATAGTAGTAGCTTAATGAAGTTTGAACAGTCATTGAACAAAAGGTAGTCATAAATCAAAATATTTTAAGTACGTGGGTGAGAATATTAGGTAGCAGATTACAGCAATGTTGAGAAATCTCACCTATAGACTTCAGATGCTATCTTATATCCTTTTATCCTTTGGGTTAGTGGAAGCTAGTGGTCTATTAATACATTCCAAAGGATTTACAATAGTCATAGTCACAAGGATGGATGTTAGGTTGTGTCCAGAAGTGGACAATGAACAATTGGCTACTAATGGAGCTAAAGAACCCAAGATACTTAGGCTCTGGACCTTCGATATTTTGATGCTCATCAATCATGGAAGTTCTAGTCAATCAATCAGATTTGTAGAATCTTTAACACAGCTTTGGCTTTTTTTTCCTGGGGACTTTAATTCACATGTAGAAAATATATTTCCAAGTGAAATTAGTAAATTGCAAGCCCTTTTATTCAAGCTTACATACCATTATTCTCTGAAACAGAAAGAGAAGTCTAGGAAGGCCAATTATAAAGAGATGCCCAGTACAAGTATAGTAAACAAGAATAAGTTTGTATTATATAGATTTGTTGGTGTCTTCATTATTGATAATAGCATCTAGTGATTTGCTTGTTCTTTCTCTGAAAGAGAGAGAGAGAGAGAGAGAGAGAGAGAGAGAGAGAGAGAGAGAGAGAGAACAAGTGGAGCCATTCTATGTAGATGTAATTTCTACGAAAGGTAACCTGCTTTCTGAGTTTCTCCTGTGATAGTTTCTTCTCAAACTAATCATTTCAAGAGCTATGCATGGTGGCACAGGTCTGTAATCCATATCAGTTGAGAGGTTGAGCTGGGAATATATAGAGTTCAAGGTAAGCATTGGCTACACAGTCAGTCCCATACTGGTTTTAGCTGATAAGGAAATACTATCCAAAATTAGATCCCTTGCTGTGGGATGGTCTTTCTGTATGTTGTGCATATGTGTTGCTACCATTGGTTAATAAAGAAGCTGCTTTGGCCTATGACAAGACAGGTTATAGCCAGGTAGGAAATCCAAGCAAAGAGACAGGAAGAAAAAAGGCAGAGTCAGGGAAGACTCTGAGCCACCAGAGGAACAAGATGTAATAGAACACAGGTCAAGCCACAAGACATGGGGCAATACATAGAATAATAGAAATAGGTTAATTTAACATTTAATAGCTAGATAGCAATAAGCGTGAGCCATAGACCAGTTTGTAATTAATATTAAGCCTCTGAACCATTGTTTTATAAGCTGCTGTGGGGCCTGGCAGGACACAGAGAAGCTTCCGGTTACAGTCCCCCCCCTAAAAAAAATTGAGCTCAAAATAATCATTATGCCAAAGAGGTATATTTTGGGATGCCATATTAGTCTCTTACAGTCATTGTGAGTTGGAATGTTCTGGTCTTCTACATTGAAATGCAAATAAGAGATAATATACAATCCAAGTTGTTAATAAAAATTCAAAGCAGAAGTATTTCTACAGAACCCACTGGAGTGGCTTGCAGTAGTGACTATGAAACCCAAAGATAATTCAGCAGAAAAGAAAATTAGATCAAAATGTTGAAAGGGCTGCTTGCTGCTTCTCATAAAACCTAGAAGTATTTATAAGTAAACCATGCCTGTGACATATTCAACTTGGCAACTTTGTCCTTTGTTCCTTAATTGTGGGTAAATGAAATTTCAAAAATGACAGTAATAGAGTATGGATTTGTCTGTCCCTAGGGACTCCTATTTCTAAGAACACTTTCCATGGAAGGTATTCTCTCCCTGACTCAATAGAAGCCAAACCACTATTCTGGTCATTCAAAGAGTAATGACTAAAGTGATCATTACCACTAGAAATCAATAGGTCTTGAAAAATTCAACAACTGTTTAAGGCGGGTGATCTTAATGATTTCTGTGTCACAGTCTGGAAAGCAATGTGTCTAAATGAACAAAATATCTATGCTTACATAGGAAGCACAGTAAAGCATTAAAATTTTATAGTAAAATTATATAGGTGATTTTAATCAGTAACTTAAATAGCAAGGTCTAGAAGTGGGGATTTTCATTAATTTTGAAGTATCACATTGATTATAAAAGGATTTCAAAACACAGCTGTATAATAGTTAATGCCTGAGATTTTTGTTGGTGACAAGCTTACAAGTGTTATATAGTAATTTATTTCCAATGCTTATAATCAAAAGACATGTCAATTTCAGTCCTCAGTTAATGGAATCTGATAAGTTTTAGGACTCTCCGCTGATGCAGCAAACCGAATCAGACCAAATTGGAAAGCCCAGGTTTAATGGGTAAAGCACTCCCAGGCAATTCCCCAGGACCACAGAGAGGAGAACAAAAGAGAACACGTGTCTGTTTTCTGGGATGCAGCTTATATACCCTGTGGGAGTAGTCTTGAGCCTCTCTGGGGGAGGAGCTGTGTTTGGCAGGTTTTGAAGAGGTGGGTTTGGGGAGGATCTGTGTTTGGCATGGTTGAAGGGGTGGGTTTGGGGAAAGAGATGGGGCAGGGGAGTTGAGGTGGATCTTCTACCCGACTCCTTCCAAACATTCCAGACTCTTTGGGTATAGAGATGCCAGGATGCCAGGGTGCCAGGGTTTGAGGTGGAGCTCCCACCTAAACAGAATCAGTAAGTTTTTTTTTTTAATTACCAATTTTTTAAAGACAGGGTCTCCTTATGGAGTTAAAGCTGGCCTCAAACTCAAAGAGATCCTTCTTCCTCAGCATCCCAAGTGCTGGTTCTATAAGCATGTGGCACCACCATACCCAGCTGACATATTTTTCTTTTTAAGAATACAGTTTCTGGGGATAGATAGATAGCTCAGTGGTTAAGAGCACTTGCTACTCTTGCAGAGCACCAGGATTCCCAGAACCCATATCAGGTGGCTGGCAACCCTCTGTAACTCTAGCTCCAGAAGATTTGGTACCATCCTTTGACTACTGCAGGCATGAACCTGTATGTGCACAAGTGTGCACTTGCACATGTGTACACACACACACACACACACACACACACACACACAATTAAAAATAAAGTATCTTTATATATATAGACATAAATGGAGGATTTCAAAAGCATAGGTGCTCTGCACTTATGGCAAGAACTGTTAGCTTCAAAATTCAATTCCAAACATGGAAACAATAGAAGTTAGTGAGAGAAATAAATGTAAAAAGAAACAAAAGAGGAAAAGGGCTGGAAAAATGGCTGAGCAGGTTTGATCCCCAGGACCCAAACAGTTAAGGGAGAGAACCAACTCTCACAGACTTTTGAACATACTAAATAAATACTAAATAAATAAATAAACCTAAAAATGTATGGTGAAATGAATTTGACTGATGTTCATCTTTAGCTACCTAAACTGTCCTAAAGAACTTGAAGAAAATTTAGAATGGTATATTATTTTTTAAAAAAGAAAAATTTTTGAGACAGAATCTAGCTATTAATCCCAGGCTGGCCTTGAACTTTTGATACTTATGCCACCCTTTCAAGTGCTGGGATTATCACCAGGGACTCTTTATCTTTGGTTGATTTTTCAGAGTCTCACTCAAAAGTGTAACATACAAAGTATATACAGTTTCAGTTTTGTTTATCAGTTGCCATAATAGGTCCTATTTATGTAGTTGGCCTTATTGCAGGGTCAAATGTGGTAAGGAGCATAAGATAGACTCACCTGAAATTTGTTGTTTGTTTGTTTGTCAAATTTGAGACAAGGTCTCACTCTGAAGCCTAGGGTGGCTATCCTCATTTGCTATCAGCTTCCAGTGTGCTGTGATACATGCATCACACCCTCTTTACTACCTAGGATTTCTGAATAGACTTCCAAAGACTGGAATATTTACAATGGTATGGGCTGGGTTAACCGGAGATGATGAAGCATCCACAGATTAGCAGTTGCTTGACCTGAATGGGAATGGAGAAAAACAGTGTTAAGGGATACTAGCTGAGCACTGAAGCTATGGAAGATGGCAGATATAGTACAGCGGAGGTGACCAAGACCACAACCTCAGAGCTTAGTATTAGGTGGGGCTAGGAACAAAAAGATGTTAGCAGTGATATAATAAATATCTGAACTTTCTCTCCTGTCCTTTAGTCTCTTGTTGGCCCTCACTCCCATGGACCAAATCAACCAGAACTTTAAAGGCAAGGGCACAAAAATGATGCATCTTAAGGGGGCCACAGTAAGGCAGAGAAGGATGGAAAATGGTGTAGAGGAGGGAGAAATGGAGGACAGCACTTACCTCAGCCCTTCTGGACAGTGTTTATACAAAAACAGTTTGAGGAAATTAAAGCTAGTTATCCGGTTTATAATTCAAGTTCTTCTTTAAATGGATGCTTTTAAGGAAGGTACAGTTTGCCTCAAGTTCCATACTGATCAAACTGTGTAGATAACTGTTTGTTTATCATACCATTTTACTTCGCCTTTCTGGTTCCAGCCATTGGGGATGCCTGGAGCTGTAATCTCTAAAGTGAAGCTGATTTGAATTTAATTGCTAATCTACTCAAGGAGGGCACTGCCTGGCTTTAAAAACAATTCCTGTTTTTCAAATTGTGTCTTGGAATATTGAAAGTTCAGGGCATAATTTAAAGAAGACTGGACTTAAAGTTGCCTAGAGCCACATGATTCAAAGGGTACTCTGACTCTTGTCTGCTGAGGTGAAGCAAAAGCAAACATGTTTATAAAAGTCAGGCATGGCCCCTCTAGGGCCTCCAGGGACTATTGATGTAGACAGCCAGAGCCAGCATTTAAAAAATTATCCACAGGGCTTGACTTAATATCACCGCTGACCTGGAGTCTGAGAAAGAACTGATGTTGATGTGCTTGGAAAGCTTTACCTTCCCTCAATACTCTGCCCTGCACATAGGAACTTCTTTTAAAGGGGCAGCAGTTCTTGGGGTTTGAGGCTAAAAACTCAGTCTTCAACCATAAAACGACTAGAATTAAGGATCTCCTATTTCGTTACTATGCATTCAATTCTTCACTCTACACTCAAGTTACTTGTCATTTGTTAATGAACTCAATCACATTTGTGCTTCATGTTCCTGGGGAGATGTTTCTGGGTTACTTAGTTTGATCCACATATATCACATCTCAGTGGGACTCCTTCACAGCACAGGGCATATTTCAAAGTGTTTTTCTTATTGTTTTCTATTTTTCCCAGCCCAGTCTTTATTGTCAAGATAGACTAAAGACCAATTTCATTCCTGCTGGCTACCATGAAGATCAAATAAAGGTGTACAAAAAAATAATAAAAATAAAACATTAAAAAAAAACTTCTGGGGCTGGAGAGATAATAGGTCAGTTGGTAAGGTGCTTGCCACACATGTATGAAGATATGAGTTTGACCCAGGACCCAGGTAAAAAGCCAAACATGATGGTATGCATACCTTGTGATGACAGAGCTAGAGAGACAGAGACAGGCTGGCTGGCCAGCCAGTCTAGTTGAAACATCAAGTCTCAGGTCCCACTAAGAGACCCTGCCTCAAAAACAAGATAGGCTCCTTAGGAACAACATCAGAGGTTGTCCTCTAGGCTATACACATATGTGCAAGTGTACCTGCACACACATGTATACTCACATGCACATAAACACAAAAACACGATTCAAACAGACTAACTTAGGTGTTGTCCTGGCTTGCTTTCTATTTCTGTGATAAAAACTAGAACCAAAGGCAACTTGGATAAGAGACAGATTATCTACCCCATCACTTAGGGAAGTCAGTGCAGGAACTCAAGGCAGGAACCTGAAGGCCCAAACTGAAGCAGAGGTCGTGGAGGAATGTTGCTTACTGGCTTGATCTCCGTGACTTGCCCAAAGGTTGCACTACCCACAAGACTGGATCCTCTCACACCAATTATAAATCAATGAAATGTCCCATAGATTTGCCCACAGGCCAATCTGATAGAGGCATTCTTTCAAATGAAGTTTTTCTTCCTAGATGACCCTAACTCATGTCAAATTGAAAAAAAAATCATAACTAGTTAATGTGTCAAATGAAGATTATCAGCAACATATATGCTACTTTATCCTTTTCTAGGGAATTAGATAATTCAGGGAATAGGCAAAGTAGAAAGAGATGCCAATGTAGACTCAAACAGAACAACACAATAATGGGAAGAATGAACTTTTCTTGTCGTAAGAACCAGATAGCTGAATAAAAGGGATTCAAAGAAGAGCTATGTTTGAGTGCAAATTTCCTTTCTCTGTCCTCTGTGAACTTATAACCTATAGACTGTTCATCTTTCAGTTATATACGAACAGGGCTAGAGCTGTACTTCACTGGTGGAGTGCTTTCATCACTCTGGATTCCATTTCTACCATCAAAAAATTATATTGAGCCAGGCGGTGGCGCACGCCTTTAATCCCAGCACTCGGGAGGCAGAGCCAGGTGGATCTCTGTGAGTTGGAAGCCAGCCTGGTCTACAGAGTGAGATCCAGGACAGGTACCAAAAACTATACAGAGAAACCCTGTCTCAAAAAACAAAAAAAAAAATTATATTGAACATTTTCGTTGTTTTATTTTACTTCATCTCTCTCTTTATCCCAGGTCTGGCTCTTGATCCCTGGACACCCTGGAACTCACTGTGTAACCCAGGCTGACCTCAAACTAATTCATGGTGATCCTCCTGGTACTTCACTCTGAATGTTGAGAGTCCAGGTGTGAGCTACCACACTGCCATTGGACACTTCTAAGTCTCCTCCACCTCCTCATTCTGATCCTTAACCAAAATGTAGAGATGGAATACATGAGAAGAGCCCAGTCATTGCTGAGATGGAACTGAACAGGACTAGGTGGAAGTATTCTTGAACACCCATTTATTTTTCCACACCAATCTAAAGAAGTATATAAGCCAGGTATAGGGTGTATATGCCTGTAATTCCAGCACTCAGGAAGCTAAGGCTGGAGGATGGTGAGTTTAAGGCCAATTTTGAACTTTCTAAAAGAAGAAACAAAAACACAAAAGAAGTATATTAGCTTCTGATGTTCCCAGGAGACACAATCTTACTGCAACCTCCCAGTTCCTCTGGCTCTTATAATTTTTCTGTCAATTCATCTGCAATGATCCCTGAGCCTGAGGTGCAGGAGTTGCCTCACTTGGGACTGGGCTCCATAACTCTGCATTTTGGTTGGTTGTGGTTTTCTGTAATTGTCTCTGTCTATTGCAAAAAGAAGTTTCTTTGATGAGGGATGAGGACTACATTTTTCTGTGAGTATAAGGACCAATATTTAGAATGTCTATTTGTCTGTCTGTCTATCTATCTATCTATCTATCTATCTATCTATCTATCTATCCATCATCTATCTATCTCACAACCCAGGCCATGAATTGAAACAGAGGAAGGAGGGGTATATGGGAGGGTTTGGAATATCAGTAAGATTACATTCACTAATTGTGACTGAAAATCCAAATAAGAATGGCTTCAAGAAAAAGAAAGGGACCGACAATGTAAAAGAAACTAGCAAATGCACATACTCCAACTACTAGCCTCCTTACATCTCATGGTCTCAGATGGCAACTTGAATTCTATCTTTCATGTCTGCATTCCAGGCAGCAGAGAAGGAGAAGAAGACAGGATAATCCTTCTATTTAAGAAAACTTCATGAGACTTATACATGATTAGAAATCCCATATCTAATTTTTAATCATTCTTATTGATCGGAACTTTTTCATATTCAGCTGCAAGAGAGGGAGGAAAATTATTTGCTTCCAGTCAGATTTTACTGTTTAGCCCAGGTTGGCCTTCAATTCTTGATCCTCCTATCTCAGCCTCCCAAGTGTTAGGATTAAGATAATAGGGCATGTCTTTAAAAAAAAATGTTCTGTTTTTGAATGTTTATTTTTTATTTATGTGTATGTGTGTGTCTGCAAGAGTATATGCTGTATGTGTGAATAACCACAGAAGAAGGTGTCAGATCTCCTGGGAATGGAGTTCAGGCCAAGTGGTTGTGAGCCCACTGATGTGGGTGCTGGGAACCCAACTCATATCCTCTGGACAGCATATCCTCTGGATCTTAACTACTCATATCCTCTGGATCTTAACTGCTCAGTCATCTCCCCAGGTTCCCTAGAGGTGGTTAAATGCAGTTCTTACAACCTATATCAAGGGAGAAGGGCTTGAATACTAGATATTTACATTATGATTCATAACAGTAGAAAAATTACAGTTATGAAGTAGCAATGAAAATAATTTTATGGTTGGGGGGTCACCACAACATGAGGAACTGTATTAAAGGGTCACAGCATTTGCAAGGTTGAAAACCACTGGGCAAAAAGAAGGTGAAAGGAGCCTCCTTGCTTTCTCAAATTAAATGCCAAGGTGTATATTTTAAGGTACTGTGTCCTGAATGCCATCATTTTTCTTTGCTTTTCTCCTTCTTTCCTCCCTCATTCCCTTCCTTCCCTTTTTTTAGTGTGTGTGTGTGTGTGTGTGTGTGTGTGTGTGTGTGTGTGTGTGTGTGTGTGTGTGTTAGGTACTGAGGATTAAACCTAGAGCTTCATAATGCTAGGCAAATACTTTACCACTGAGATATGTTCTCAAGCCTTTTAATTTTATCTTGAAACAGGCTCAATAAGTTGTCCAGATTTGCCTCGAAAGTATTCTGTAGTCTAGGAAGGACTTAAAGTGGCAATCTTTTTGTCCCAGACTCCCAAATAGTGGGATTACAGGCCTGTGCCACCAGGCCTTACACACACACACACACACACACACACACACACACACACACACACACACATATTTAATTTTTGTTATATAGATCAGGCTGGCCTTAAACTCCCTATTTGCGCTTCTGGTGCTGGGATTACTAACACACATGGCTCAGATCAAGATAATTTTCTATATTATATTATTAATTTCTTCCAATTTATTTATTCTACTTCTCATTTAAAATTCACTATG
Organism: Peromyscus eremicus; assembly: GCF_949786415.1. Lineage (NCBI taxonomy): Eukaryota > Metazoa > Chordata > Mammalia > Rodentia > Cricetidae > Peromyscus > Peromyscus eremicus. The sequence continues at coordinate 5,213,460 of NC_081439.1, read as the reverse complement.
TTTTAAAATTAACTCAATGGTATTTGGTCTATTTACTTTCCAGATTGCTAAGTGGTGGCTATTTTCATATTCCACTGGTGGTCAGGCCCATTTTATTTTTTCAATTTTTTTCTGTGTGAGGGTGTCACAACTTCTGGAATTGGAATTACAGGCAGTTTTGAGCTGCCATATGGGTGCTGGGAATTGAACCCGGCTCCTCTGGAAGAATAGCCAGTGCTCTTAACTGCTGGCTATCTCTCCAACCCCTGCAGGCCCATTTTTAAAGCTGAGTATATCCCCAGGATCTGTTCAGAAAGAGAGGTAAAGTGGTTTTCCATTCTTTCTGCTTCTGGGAATCATTTATTTTTTTACCATCATAATTAGTAACTTATATTGGTAAATATTTTTTTGATTTAAAACACTTCTACTTCTAAACTGTTTCCCCCAATAATTGATGCTGAAAAATCTTGAACCTATACAACAGTTAAAAGAACATTTTGTTCAACACCAATAACATTATATCCTCCACCTCAAAGAACTTCAACCTTCATCTCCTAATAAGGTCATTCCTCCCTGTCCTAACTGTAGTACTATTCTCACAGCTAGAAAATTTAATAATAATCAACAATGTCTGCTCATATACAGCTCATGTTTAAATTTTCTCAAGTCTCACAATAATATCAATAGTTTTTTTTTTAATTTCAGCCCAGCATCATCCAATCTTAATATCCTATCTATCTATCTATCTATCTATCTATCTATCTATCATCTATCTACTATTGTTTTAATGGGGAGCTATACTCCAGTTCTTGCTTTTGGAGACAGAGTCTTACTATATATTCTAGACTGGTCTGGGACTTACTATATAGCCCAGGCTGGCCTTGAACTCAAGATCCTCATATCTTAGCCTCTCTGGTCTTGGGATTACTGTAGTGTACCATCATATCACCCAGACCAGTTGTTATATAAAATGTAGAGTTTTTTTTTTTTGTCTGTTGGTCTCTGGTCACTGAACTGATGCTAATTTTTGAAGAATAATATGTAAGCAAGATTACATACTTAACTTTAAAGGACATACTACATTAGATTAATGATGACTAGTGATTAAAAGATCAACCATTTCCACTAGGTGGGGACTAGACTGCCAGACCTCTTATCTGTAAAACATTGGTTTTTTTTTTCCCTTCATAGTTAATAAAATACAATAGGAATAGTTTGAATAGTCAGAACTCAGAAAGGGAGGCCAACCTAACTGGATCCGGATCCTGTGTTGCTGTTGGCTCACAAGGACTACATTAGCGGGCAGGGATTTGGGGAAGGAAAAGTACATTATCTTAAGGTGAATCCACTTTCCTGGGGGTGGTCCTCCAGCCAGGGCTCTGATCTGTCCCACTGAATTGACCCTTAGAGGAGGAGACATGGGCATGGAGAAAACAAAGGCATATTCCACCTAGAGGTAGATTTATTAGTTACACTAGAACTTGGGAGGATCACCTCAAGTTTGGATTACAAGTGTATGCTGCTATGCTCTACATTGCCCCACACATTTTCTTTCTTTCTTTTTTTTTTTTTTTAATTTGCACCTTAGGCATCTTTTAGCTTTCGTTCTTAAATTTCGGTACCACTTAATTTGTGGTGGCTTCGTTATTTTTCTCGCATATTTGTTTAGACTCTGGTGAGATACGTTCGCTTGAAAACACACCACAGAAATCTAATAACCGCTCCCTTAGACAGGCAGGCAGTTTGCCGGCAGCCCTCCTCCCCTCGCCCCCCCCCCCCCCAGGAAAGTTCGCGGCTGATCCGAAAGCCCCGCCTCGTGACGTCACCAGAGGACTAGACCAAACTGAGCTGGGCAGAGTTCCGTCACTTCGTCCTTCGGGCTTTTCTCCTTTAAGTATATGTTTTCTAAGCCCGCACTCGGCTCAGAAATCTTTAGTTCAAAAGAAACCATGAAAGCGGCAGGTCAATAATCGGCGCCTCCGCGCGCGCGGACCCCGCTCTCAGACGCCCTCCCCTGCTCCTGTTCGCGGTGGTATCGTCCGGCCCCTCAGGATCGCGTTCAAGTATCGCGCGTTGGCGGGAAAGGCGGGGCCGCGCCGCGCCGTGCCGACGCTTCATCTTCCCGCCTCCAAGTGGGTCGGACGCTTGGGTTGGGCCTCCGGGTGGCGACTGGTAACTGCTGGGCACTGAAAGCCGAGCGCTGTTGAGGGGAGGGTTGAGGGGAGGGTTCAAGGCAGCCATTCGCTGCGTCCCGCCATTGTGAGAATTATGTCCGAAAATAAGGCCGCCGGAAATGAGGCGGCCTTCCCCTTAGGCGGCGGCATGCGTGGCCGCGGTCGCGGTCGCGGCCGCGGCAGAAGGGGGCGTGAGGTAGAATGGGCCCCCGAAACCGAGATTGCCACTTCCCAGACCCCTGTGGGGATGTACCAAGTAGACAGCGTCTCGAGCAGCTCTTACGAGTCCTCCCACTCTCAGTGGCAGACCGCCTCCCAACCCCATTCACCTCCGATAAGCGGGTCCACCCAGGAGCTGGTTGGTTCCTTTATTTCCACCAACCTCTCTCAGCTCGATGATGATTCTGGCCAGAGGAATGACCCCATCTCAAAGTCTTCTTCCTGGGAATTAAACGCCCACAGCCAGAGCGGTCAGATCCCCATACCTCCCTCGGACTACTCCATTCTTAGCTCTGTCTCCCAGCACTTATCTGTAATAGAATCCATCCCGGATTCATCCCATTCTTTGGGGCAAAGGTCCTCGGTGATTTCTGGGCAAGTGTCTTCTATGATTTCTAGGCCTGGCACTTCCCTAGAGTCAGAACTAGGGTCTATCCCTGCCTCAGTGATCAGCACTCCCCGAGGGTCGGTAGATGAGCCCACTTTACCCGCAGTGTCTAACTACCCCTGGGGATTGCCACTAGAATACCCTACAAATAGTGACACGTCCTTGTCTTCGTTGGAACTACCTGAACCTCAAGAAAATACCCCACGGGTGTCGATAGAAGACTCCCCCATGCACAATCTGTCCGTTTCTGCTTGGTTATCCACATCGTCACCTTCTGCACCCTATTTCCATTCCGGGCTGGCGGTACACAGACCTCGGGTGCTCGATAGCCCAGTACCTACGTCCCCAACACCCCCACGGTATAACCCCCGAGGTTTGACTCAAGGACCTTCTTCCCATGCCCCTCCAGTGCCTGTACAAGAGCCATCCCTGCCCGGTGTGCAGTGCTCTCCCAGGGTATCTCAACCAGGATCAGCTCCGCCCCTGAGCGCTTCTCTTGCACAAGGGCCCGCTCCGCCCTCAGGGCTGGGCTCCCCCTGGGTATGGGTAGAAAGTTCGGCTCCGCCCCCAGACACCAGGCAAGGGGAGGTACAAGGGTCTGTTCCACCCTGGGCGGTCTCCCCTTTTAAACCCAAGTCTCCGAAGAATCTCATCCAAACCATGATGAATCTGGAGAAACCTAATATCACAGGCCACATGTTCGACGTAGTCGTGATTGGAGGCGGCATCTCAGGTCAGTTTGGATCTTTAACAGTAGCTTAAGGGGCCCTGGCTGACCAGGGGTAGGGGACTTGCAATGTTCTTGTGTTTGGCAGGGTCTTTCTCCTGCATGTGAGAGTGTTTCTATGGCAGGGCCCCGATCCTGCCAGATGGGAGTGGGGGTTGGTTTCTTTGCTGGTGGTATGCAGTGGTGGAGGAGGCAAAATAATTGGACTCCTACTACTAAATACTAATGATCAATTAGCTTTTGCTATGCAATTACATTTAGCACATTACATGAGTTTCCTCTGTCCTCAACAGTCTTATGGGTGGGCAACACATTTGCTATTTTACAAAACCAAGAATCTGTGGTTTGAGAGTTTCAGTAACTCTTCTGAGGTCTAATCGCCTCCCTGGGAAGCTGCAGACCTGTTTTCTTCCATTTAAGACCTTTACTTGCAATTCTTGAGGTGGTTGCTTGGCCTCCCTGATTTCACATCCTTTCTTCTGAACAGAATATCAGCGAATGGATGTCTGTACTGTTGAAGTAGTAGTAGGATTATTTCAGTTATGCTCTTCTACAAAACAGCATCACTTAGAAAATTTGAGTAGGTAAAAAATAAGGAGGCAGAATCCTTTAGGAAAAGGTAATTTTGGTTTTGTTTTTTTAAAGGAGCTGTAAGATTCAACCTACTCCTGGTGTTTTTTCAGAACTTAAATAAAAGTGTAGAGTATTTATTGCCCAAAGGAAATTTCTTCATAAAGCAGGACCCGAGGGAAGGTCAGGGAGTACCTTGTATCCCCTTACTAAGAGCTACACTGCCTGCACCTTGTCTGGAGGCCCTGGTTTGGATGGCTCATCAAGTAAGGGGTATATAAACTTTTTCTCTACTTTCCTGGAGACCTCTTCAATATTTGTATATTAAATTGCCACTTAAATTATCATATTGGAAAATTGTAGGGATTATGATTTGGCTCTAGGTAGAAGCCCAAGCTGAAATGTCCCCTTTCACTCAGGTGCTAATAATTTCAAAGATACACCTGCAAGACCTAACTTAGAGGGAGAAAGACAGTAGAGGCAGTAAATAGGGTGGCTCCAAATTATCCATTTTAATATATGTCCCCTTTGAGTAGACTATAGACATGCTTATATATTTTAGATGTAGGTAGCTTTGGACTCATCCTCTTCAGGGAAAACAATCTTAATCACCAGATTGGTATGAACTGTTGCAGCAATAGTATGCATTCGTGCTATGCATCAGAAGGAAACAGATCCTGGTGAAGAGTTAGAAAAAGGAGCATTTATCATTCTTTCCTTCTTTCGTTCCTTCCTTCAACAAACACTTGTTGATTGCCTACAGGTTAGTGGATTGGTGTTTCCAAAAACCTGGTCCCTGTAGGCAAGTACTGTAGAAGCAATGTTGTTGTTGATCACTAAAATATAAATATGATAATATGTAGTATAAATTGATTAACACCATACCACAATTTGCTGTTTTGCTGGGATTTTATTCTTGTCCTGTTCTTGATTTGTCTTCAGTGTTCCTTAAAGAAAGCATTGTCTTTTTAAAATTTTTTGGTATTTGGTGGTGAGTCTAGCCATTAGCAGCTGAACTCTCTCTCCAGCCTGACTTTTTAAAATTTTTATGAGACAATGTTTCATGTATCTCAGAATGGCATCCAACTTAATATGTGGCCGAGGATGAACTTGGATTTCTGATTTTCTAGCATCCAAATACCAAGTCAGATGTGGGATAGCATGCCTGCTTTATGGAGTGCTGGGGATCAACCCCAGGGCTTTATGCGTGGTAGGCAAGCACTCTATCAAGTGAGCTGTATCCCAAGCCTTGTCTTTTGTTTCTCTTTTGTCTAATTGCTTGCTCTTTCTCCTTTTTCACACCTGACTGTTAATATTTAGTCATCAACAGAAGTGTATTTAGCTTGTAGCTGATGAACCTTAAGACTTCAGGTCCCTTATAATCTCATTCTAAATAAATTACCAGCTTCATACTGAGTCATGTTACAATTTTGCTTTCTCCTTTTGTTTTGTGATGGTGCTGGATTGAGACAGGGTCTCATGTAGCATAGGCTGGACTTGAAATCCCTGTGTATCTAGAATGACTTTGAGCTTCTAATCTCCCTGCTTTCTCCTCCAAATGCTGGGGTTACACTTGATTGCTACCATACCTGGTGTATTGGTTTCTTATTTCTTAGAGAAAGCATCCAAATTATATGAAGCCCCACAAAAAAAATTGTACCTATTCTTGGGAATTACTAATTAGTTCATTTCTTTGGGGGACATAAAGAACATTTTTTTTTGCTCAATATGCTTACTTATTCCGAACACCAACTTTCAGTTCACCAGCAACATTGGAAAAAAGGACTTAATTTCCCTTAGTGTCATTTCTACCAGTCAGATCTGAGAGATTTTAGGAGCCAAACTGACTAGAAATATTCTTTTCTGTGTGTTGTCATCCAAAATGTTTTAGTACTAACATAGATGTGGATGTCTGACTCAGGTATTAGATACAGTCTGTATGTTTCCTGAATGGGTGAGAGCATTCTTGTGAACTCACAACACGTTTCTTTATGTAGGCTTGGTTATATCCCATGGTATGAATCCTATGATATAGTCCCTTTGTTTCTTTTTTTGAAACAGGTCTGATACAGACCAGGCTGGCCTCACATTTCACATTTGTCTGTAGTTGAAGCTGCCATGAACTCCTGATCCTCCTGTTTCTATCTCCCAAGTGCTAAAATTAAAGGTAAGGCCACTCCTCTCAGCTCCTGAATCAAATTTTTTTATTTATTGAAGCTGAGTTGGAAGAATTTTTTACAGTAATGTTATTAACATAGATTTTAAGCACAAGGGTTAAGGGACAGTGACAATCTGGAAGGAAGCTAAGATACACCCCAAAACATAGGTCTGGGTTTCTCAAAGAAGAGCAGCTCTGTGGCAGTTTTAAGTACTTTGGAATATTCCTTAAAACTTCCCTGTTAGGACTTAACTACTCTTATCATGCTACTTATGCAACTATAATCTATGGTCAATAATTAGCATTTGCCATGTTATGCTTATAATGTAGCTCCCAGAAGAGGACATATTCTAAATGGCATTGCTGAGAACTGATTGACATTTAGAAAGCTTTATCTTTGTACAAAGAATAATAATATTTCTATTTTGTCATTGAAAACATAAGACAGAACATTTGTAACAACCATAATACCCTATTTTCTGTCCACCCATCTAATTAATATTTTTATCCTGTGTTAGTACTTGTGAGGGGAAACAACCCTGCTTATAATCCATAATCTATAACCTTTTGAAATTCTGTTTTCTGTGATACCATTGAATAGTGAAGTTTTATCATCCATTAATCATACCTTTTCCATTTTTTGAAGTCACCTTGAGACTCTGCTGTGCTTCTTTCTCATTCTATTACTCCAGTGTTCCCTTAGCTATAGAAAGCTCTCAAGTCTTTAAATCAAATCTTTTTCTTTCTCTAAACTTATATGCCATAGCTTATCTTTTCATGGATATTTTGCACTTATATACTGCAGATTCCTTGGTTCCTTGACTCTTTTCTTGGATATCATCTTCTTCATCATTTTTGATATATCCTTTTCTATATTTTATTTTATTTATTTATTTCTGAGACAGGGTATTACATAGTCCAGACTGAATTTGAAGTCACCTTGTAGCCAAGCATGATCTTGGTCTTTTGATCCTCTTGCCTCTACTTCCCGAGTGCTAGGATTACAGGTTTGTGCCACCATACCCAATTTTGTTTTCATGCATTACTAGCGGTGAAACCCAGGGCTTCATGAACACTAGGTGAACACTACCAAATGAGCTACATCCCCCAGTCATGTCCTTTTCTTTTATCTTTTACACCTCCTTACTAATTTTTTTGACATGCCAGGCTTCACATATGTCAGGCACATACTTCTACACTGAGTTACATCCTCAGGTCCTTTGAGCTGGACTGACTCCTCTTCTGCTTTCTCGGTTACCGTGTTCATGCCCCCATCTCCAGGGCAGACTCTTGACTCCTGAAGGTTATCTGAGTTATAATACCTTCCCAGTGGCATTGCTTTACAATAATAACTCTCTCTTCACATTCACCTTGCATGCAGTATTCTCCCAGGCTTGATTGATTTACTTTAACCACTTTTTTTCACCATTCTACTCAAGTTCTTTAGTGGTTTCATATTACCAGTGTCTCAAGACCTAATCTACACTGTGTCAATCATCTGGCTTCACTTTGTTGGACAAATAGTATTACCTACTTTTCCTCAAGATGAATGTGAGATTTAGTGTCTTTTGTCATAATGCTAGTCTGTTTATTTTGTCCCTTTATGACTTCCGTGTTTTCATCTTAACATAGAAGTGCTTCTAACAGTTCATTCTATCTGTCCTGCAATATCTGGATGATCACCCTGACTCCCATTGATTTTTCTCCCTTCTTAAGGAGATTTTAATCTATGTTTAACAAGATACATTTATTTTCTGATTCTTACTTCTCAATTTTATTTTTAAGGACAATGTATCACTCTCTGACTTTAGACGCTAGTTCTTAGCTGTAACTGTCACAGATTGAATAAATGACAAAAAGATGTTTGTCATTATCCAAGAAATTTCAGAAATGGTTCTTTTTAGAGAGTGAAGTAAGAAACAGAAAAAGGCCACCTTCTTAGGACAATATGTATTCTTCATAGGGCTTTTGGAATCTCAGAGCTTTAGGTCAGGCAATCTAGCTCAATCACCTACAATTGTAATCCTCCTGGCAGCATCTCCTTAGTGATTATCAACTATAGCTCTGAATACAGTTAGGGAAGGGGGAGCACTCTATTCCTCTAAGCAACTCAAGAGCCCTGACTCCTGAACCTATTCAGACATTTTAGAGCTTCTACTATATGCTGAGCAGTAGGTAGATCACAGGGATAGAGGGATATAAAGATAACTAGCATCCCTGCCAGAAATGTGCCCTTATCTTCTTAGTAGGCAAATAATCAACATGAATATAATGATACAAATATTAATGTTATGAATATGAACAAAGTACTGAGACTTTGAGAAGGAAGTATGATTTATTATAATAGATAGGGATAAGACAATTAAAAAAAGGCATCCCGAACAGTAGACACCAGAGGAGCATTGGTTTAGGGTCATGAGGGTATATGCCAGACACCAAGTAGTTCTTAATTTAAACTCATGACAAAAATACTAGGGGAGGGAAATAGCTTCTCTTTATACCTCTAGGAATATGATTCTGGGAGCTACTTGAAGGATTCAGTGTGCCATGTCTGCCTATGAGTTTTGTGCTTCTGAACTGTGAAAGTTAGCATGTATTTAATGAAAATACCTTAGTCATAGTGCTGAATGGTTCTTGGTTTTTTGAAAAAATAAAATGTTTTTTGTTTGTTTTCAAGTAAATACTAAGTGTCATGTAGAAAGAGCTCTCAATATACACATTTTTATCTGTGAGCCAAGCTCTACTACAATTGGGAGCATTAGCTGCCCAGAACCTGGTATTGTATTAGACTAGCAGGGATTGAATTTTCTCATGATCTAAGACAGAAAGGTCATTTTGCAAGAAGAATGACTAATGCATTGAGTTCTACATACTATAGTTTCCCCTTTTCTGAAATGCACCATCTATAAGAATCATTTCTATGAGGATCATTTTAAACATTTTAACCCAAAACTTGGTAGCACATACTGTATGGTTTTGCAGTGATTAAAAAAAAAGCTTCCATTTTAAAAGAGGGTATTGGTTTTTGATAGCTTAGTTATTGTATACTCTGAGGTTCAGTGAGCATGAAAATTATGTGCCTTTCAGGATATTTCTTTTCTTTAATTTGATTTTTTTTTCATTAAAAGCACACCAGAATACTTTCATTCTATTGTATAAACTATTTTGTTGTTTTTAAACAATGACACAAGAGTTAAATTTATTTGAATTCTGATTAAAAAATCTTTTTTTTAAATGGTCAAATGAACTTTCGGATGGATCTGACATTGAATGGGCAGTTTTAACATTTAATCAGTGCTAATTGATTTGAATTTGTATATAACTCTCAGCTAATGTGATAAATGTTTTTTAAGAATAAATCTAAGTATAATATAATTATATGGACCACAGAGACCAAGTATGAAGAAAAGGAATGTTATAATGCATTATTGATGAAATTGTACCCCATAATCTGTGCAACTGTGGTGGAGAGATCTTTTAACATGAAAAATTTTGCAGTATTTGGATTCAGCAGTTGCCAGAAATAGTGAGGACATAGTGTAGTTTTCACATACTGGAATTTGCAAAAGTGTTCAATCCTGTGATTTAGTAGTGTATATACTTTTTAAGTTTTGCCTAGTGAATGCACATGCATGTTTGAGATGCATGGATTTCATACTAAGGTTTTTTTTTAAAGATTGAAACAAATATTTTCTAAATGTTGTGAGCATTTGAGACAAATTGAGTGTGAGCCATATCCCCAGCCAATAAGATTACTTTTAGTCATTTTGAAAGATTAATATTTAAAGATTATACATTTTGAAGTGACACTGTTGATAATAAATATGCATTTATTGTTTATTATGTATTCATTATAGATTATAAATATCATTGGCCTTTGAAGGCATTAGATAAAATTCTGACTCACATGAAAGAAACAAGTTTGATCAGGGGGTGTTCTCTAGTTTATCTGTCAGAAAGCACATGGGAAGTATTGCATAAAGCTACTTTAAGCCTATGCGTATATGGTGTATAATGAAAATAAGTGAATTCAGTGTTTAGACTTGGGTCTCTCCTCTAATTCTCTCTCTCTCTCTCTCTCTCTCTCTCTCTCTCTCTCTCTCTCTCTCTGTCTCTCTCTCTGTCTCTCTCTCTCTCTCTCTCTCTGTCTCTCTCTCTCTCTAATTTGGGCTATATATATATTTGTGTGTATGTGTGTGTGTGTGTATGTGTGTGTATGCAGGCAAATAAAGTCTAAGCAGATAATCTGAAATCTAAAAGACTTAGCGTCCTAAGTATTACAAGATGAGGGCTATTCAGCACATGCTTAAGATTGGTTCACAGGGTCAGGGGCACAGGGAAGGAACAGCTAATTCTGCTTGCAGGAAATTGCAAGTGAATTATTTTATGGAGAAAGTAATAATTGACAAAAGTTTTCTGGACTTTCGATAAGTTATAAACTATAATGAAGATGACATTTAAATTGATCATTTCCAAATTAAATGTGTTAACTGTGAGCTGTGACTTACGTTGAAACCCTTTTTATTGTGTATCCACATTTGTTCGTTCATTCATTCATCCATTTATTTATCCATCTGTTCATTCAATATTTGTCAATGGAGTGTTCACTATGTGCCTTCAGTAAAATTTGTAAAGGTTCCATTCTCTGTTTTCCGACTTTGAGAATGTTGCCTAGAAACTTTAGTGGAAGCTGATGTTTGATTATACTTTTTATTGTCCTTGGAGTGTTCACTTCAAGAATCCAAGTTAGTAGTTATATAGGAATTCTGTTGGTCAGGTACAACATCACAAAATAGTAAGGAATTAACTATGCATATTCTGGGGTGATGATCAATATGAAAATTTGGAAATTTACTTCTAATAATAGAATAATTTTGTGAGGTGTTAGAGGATAAGCCATGACCATTTCAAAACTTTGCTCCCATGCTTAACTTATATTATAGATGTTATGATGTTATTTAACCTAGAGCCTTGTCTATGGGAGCTTATTACTGTAACTATTTGAACAATCTTGCAAGTGATTAAATCAGTTCTTCCTAACTGTATTTTGATTCACAATCTTTTAAAGAAAGAATAACAGAGTGTAGAGAAATGCTGAATTTATTGAGTCTTATTATTATTAATTATTTTGCTGCAGGACTGCTCAGGGCCTTTAATATAAACAACGTTCTCTGCAAATTTATCCCAAAAGGAGAAGAAGTATAAGTATCCCAACTATTATGAACATTAATACTCTTCCTTGGACTGTCTTATCTGAGGATTAGTGTTCATAAAACTTCTGGGGGAATTATGGCTTTAAATTTAGCCTTTCTCTGTGTTCAGAATTTGAGGATGTCTGGGTGGAACATTTGAAGTATATTTGTAATTTCAGTGAAAGATTTAAACAAATAATGAATTAAGAAATAATTACATTCCCCAACTTAGGTGAGATTTATTTATCTAAAGTGAAGATAAATGCTGAGCAATAATCAAATAAATTGAGACTGTCTGGACAACCAGTCTGTTGAATTAAGGGCAAATTGAAGTTAATTGTTAGCTTAATTCTATTTACCACTTGAGACTACACTATGTTTTTAGCTTATTGAAATTGAAAAGATTGTAAGATTCAGCTTTTTAAAAAACACAATGATTTATCTGACAGCACAAAATCCAGATAGGTATAGATTAGACAGGTAGACAGACAAATAGGAATGGTTGTATGTACAGTAACAAGCTTGTGTTCATACTGATATACTTTGTTCTTGTCTGTTAGCAAGCATAATACTTGTTTAAAAATCAGAAAAAAATTGACTATTAATACTTAGAATATTCTGACTCCTTGGGCATATACATACACACATACATATATGTATGTATATACACTGACCTGATAACTATCCTTGTTAAATTTTCTTGGTTACTTGAGATAAAGGTATTATAAGGGAGCCGGGCGGTGGTGGCGCACGCCTTTAATCCCAGCACTCGGGAGGCAGAGCCAGGCGGATCTCTGTGAGTTCGAGGCCAGCCTGGACTACCAAGTGAGTCCCAGGAAAGGCGCAAAGCTACACAGAGAAACCCTGTCTCGAAAAAAACCAAAAAAAAAAAAAAAAAAAAAAAAGGTATTATAAGGGCTAGAGAAAGCTCAGTGATCCTTTGCTGGCCTAGCTAACATGTATAACATGTTCAACCCCAAACACCAGTAAAACCTACCCTGTTACAGGGTATGGTGGTACACATCTTTAATCCGAGCAGAGACAGAAGCTGGCAGACTTCTGTGTATTCCAGGTCAACCAAGGCTGCTGAGGAAGGCCTTATCTGAAACAAAACAAAACAACAAAACCCCAAACCAAACCAAACCAAACCAAACCAAACCAACCAAACAAACTCTGTTACCTGCAGCCACATGAATGTGGTTTTGTTTTCTTAGTATGTAGTTTTTCTAGTGATTGCAGCAAGTATTTGGACACCTGCAACATAGCAGGCTCTATTCTAGGGAAGCAACAAGTTTTCATCAAGCTGGCATAGTTGCATGGGTTTGTAATCCCTGTACTCTGGAGGTTGAGGAAAAAAGAATCTTTTATTTGAGACATGCTTGGGCCTCATATCTTGATCCTGTCTGATTTGCTCCTCATTCATTGCTATCTGGCCACACTAGCCTCATTGTTTATGGCACACACACACACACACACACACACACACACACACACACACACAGCCTTTAGACATTTCACAGTGTACTTCAAAAATAGGATCCTTGCTATTTTCTCATAATTCCTTTTCACCTGACTACCTGTTTAAAGAAATAATTTTTAACCCTTCCCTTTCCCCTTCTCTTTTCTTTCCCTTCTTCTCATTACTTCATTCTTTCTTTGACATGCATAGTCTTGCTGCGCAGACAGACAGGCTGGCCTCAAATTTGCAATCCACCTGAATGATCCTTCTGAGTGTAGGAATTACAGGTATGTTCCACCATGCCCAGTTGAGATCTGGTTTTCTACAAGTGATCATTGGATTTTATAGTGATTGTGGGGAGGGTAGAATGCATAAATAGTTAAGGAGTATAGTCTCAGAGACTTGTATCTTATAGTAGGTATCATCTTTTGTTTTCCCCTCCAAGTTGACAGCTATAGTTGTTATATTGGAAAAGCTTCTATGAAGTTGGGCATGCTGCTGCATACCTGTAATCACAATACTCAGGAGATTGAAGCAGGAGGATTGCTGACAGTTCAAGGCCAACCTGAGCTGCATAGCAAGACCCTATCTCAAAAAAAGAAAAGAAAAGAAATGGAAAGAAAACACCTTTCTAGAGTGCAAAGTTTGTCTGTGCTTTACCTGTTGGAATTAAAAAAAAAATACTTCTATGTTTTCTTTTTTTTCTTTTTTTTAAGAGTTATTTATTTATTATGCTTACAGTATTCCGCCAGCATATATGCCTATATGAAGAGTGCACCAGATCCCATTACAGATGGTTGTGAACCACTAATGTGGTTTGCTGGGAATTGAGCTCAGGTCCTCTGAAAGAGCAGCAAGTGCTCTTAACCTCTGAGCCATCGCTCCAGCCCCATACTTCTATGTTTTCTAACCTTCCATTTGTCATGAAAATTCCTTATTAATCATTGTCTTCACAATTAACATGAAAACTGAAACATTAACATTAATTGTTCAGCATCATGGAAGAAATGTTTTGCATAACAATCATTCCTTAATATCTAATGAGGTTTGGTTTCAGAATTCCTGTGGGTACCAAAATAGAAGGATCCTCAAGTTTTTTGTATAAAATGATATAGTTACACAGAACCTCTCTAATCATCCTATATACTTTAAGTCATCTCTAGATTACTTGTAATACCTAGTATAATATAAATTGTGTGTAAATAATTTTTCATTTTTTTATGGAATAATGACAAAATGTTTGAATATCTTCACTACAGACACAATTTTTATTTATTTTTTAATTAATGGAGGGCAGGGTTTCATGTAACCCTGGCTGGCCTCAATCTCATAGTATGGCCTTGAAGTCTGATCCTCTTGCCTTTACTTCCAAGTGCTGGTATTATAGGTGTGCACCACCATGCTAGCTAAGCCTGATAGACCCAATCTCTAAAACAACAACAACAACAAAAACCAGTTTATAGTTGATAGAATCTGAGGATAGTGAGGGCTAACACTAGTTGATTTTCTTAAATAACTTCCTGTTTAAATTCCAAGACCAGTTATTCAAATTTATATTCAGGGCCACAGGGAATTTTTCTGATTTTCATCATTCTTTATTCACATATGCCAAAAAACATGCTTCTCAATGATAACAACCTAATTTACTCCCATGTCTTATATCATATTACACCCCTGACAAGGCCAGGACAGCAGTGCTAGTGATAGCATCAAGTAAATGCTAATTAAAAAAAAACTATTTTTCATTTCTTCCTGTCTTTGGAACATATACCCTTAGAATTTACCAAATTAATAGGATTTATAATCACTCTAAATAGTGCTTCTGTTAAACCACTTTTATAGTTATCTTGATTTATTTTACTACTTTCATCTCTACTGCTACTCTTTTCTCTTTTTAACATTCTAATTAGCCTTTTTCCCTTATATTTACCTCTATAGTATGATTTATTTCATTTGTAACAAGTGGTACAAAGATAAAGAGGTACTAAGATAGCATTTGAAATATAGTGAATGCAGATTGAAAAATCTGTATATACAAGCATGTATTTCCTTGCTCTGAGAGTTGAGAGTTCACGCAAGCAATGGCACTCTAGTAATCATGAACACACGAAGCACCACATTTTGGTTTCTAATTTTATTCCCCAAGAAAAGGGACCAAGGTTCACTACAGAAATGGGTGATTGTAAGGCTTGGACAGACAGGGAAGATACTGTGAGCTTGGGGCAGCCTGTGGCACTAGAAAGTAAGGAAGTTTGTGTACATGTACAAACACAAACTAATAGAGGCATGCCAAAAGGCACACAAGAACCAGAGTTCCCAGTGAATAATTTGAATAATTTCAGCAATAAATAATACATTATTGAATTATATACTAAAGTACAAAACAAATATCTGTGAGTCCATACTAATGATTGAATAAATCAACGAGGAAAAGAAACAATTCTGTATTGTTGAAGAATTCTCAACAATTTATATAAATACAGTACTCTCAAAATGTAGACCATAACTTCCTGTTGTTCAAATGCAGAGTATGCATAGCATTCCTTCCAAAGAGTACAGTATAAAAAGGAGAGTGAATGTGTAATTTTATAATGGAGGAACCTGGGAAACCCTTGCCGATCTAGGTGATTAGATTAAGGTTATCATAAATGATAATACATATTGATATCATATGTCTGTGATTAAATGGTAATTTATAACACTGTCTTAACTTTTCCACTGCTACAATATTGGATTTGAAATGTATCTTTTATAAAAGCTTTTATTTATAGATGAGAACCTGTTCTTAGCTTTGAGCTAATGGATGAAGTTAAGCACAGCTCCTATCTCTAAGAATCTTAGAATCTACTGAGGGAAACAAGATTTATGTCATGTAATACAGATAGGAGTATGCTGATAAAATTTAAGTTGAAAACAGTCTAGATATCTGCTGCTGGAGGCATGGAAGTTTTACAGAAAAACAAGTTCTTCTGTTTATTTAATTAGCATTTTTTAGTGCTAAAGATGGAACTCTGGGTATGGGGCATGGTTGGCAAATGCTCTACCACTGAATCACTGAGTCTTATACTTGTTTATACAGTCAGTTTCTGGAAGAGGGCTCAGAAGATTCTCTAAGTGTGATTTGACTACTTTAGGAAACAAGATACATTTTCAAAAAGATTACTATTTTTTTTTCTAATAGCTAACCTTAAATACAAGATAGTCATTTGGGGATCCTTTATGATAGCTAGTAATATTGATCAAAATTTCTTAGAATAATAGCAAAATCAACAGATTAGGTGTATTGTCTTTTACTCATTTTTTTGGGTAAATCTGGTCAAGTCTGGGATGTCTGGCATTTAGATGTTAACATTTAGCCAGGCGTTGGTGGCGCATGCCTTTAATCCCAGCACTCGGGAGGCAGAGCCTGGTCTACAGTGTGAGATCCAGGAAAGGCGCAAAGCTACACAGAGAAACCCTGTCTCGAAAAACCAAAATATATATAGATGTTAACATTTCTTTTTTCTTTTCTTTTATTTTACCTTTAGGGTTGGCTGCTGCCAAACTCTTATCTGAATATAAAATTAATGTCTTGGTTTTGGAAGCCCGTGATAGAGTTGGAGGAAGAACATATACTGTGAGGGTAAGTGATTTCAATACTTATAACATGTCACTTAAAACTATAAATGGGGCCACTTGAAGTCATAGCACTTGAGGAAATCTCATGAGATCACACAGTTAAGCCATTTGCCCACCAAGTCTAAACTATTTCTTCAAGTACAGTGCCAAATGATGTAGGATGAAGGCGGAAAAGACTCCTTTGCTTATGGCAGTTAGAAATTCATTAATGAGCCCCTTTGTTAGAGCATGCAAATAGAGTGGTAAAGGCTGAGTACTGGTAGTATAAAAAAAGCATATTGTTTTAAAAAACGAATTGAAGGAGAGAATGTCTGCTTACGTAGATGTTTTTGTTAGGATAATAACCGAATGGCCTATACAATGATAGTAACAGTGGATTAGGCAGTGAAAACACTAAATTATTTCACAGAAGTTTAGTGGTAGATAGATATTCCAGGATACTACGGGAGTTCAGCTTTGTCGTTAAGGCTTCAGATTTTTCCTACCCTTTGTTTTACTATTCTTTGCATGTTATCTTGTTACATTTCAGTAACAAAGTGAGTACTGTGGCTCTAGTGGCAAGTCTTCTCTCAAGGGAACAAGAATCACTGGCCTTGTTACTCACAGCAGTAAGCACTGCACTTGAGAGGCCTAGGCAAGAGAGTAATGAATTTAAGATCAGCCTGTGCTACATAGTGGTGTCTTGTTTCAAAAACAAAATTAAAACAAAGAAAAGAGGAAAGAGAATGAAAGAGCAGCACCATCCTTGACTGAGACAAACAGAACTTTTCCTTTACCAGTAAACTCCAGGCAGACATTTGTCTCATTAGGCAGAGTGGCTATCAACTGTAGGTTGAGCCTGGAAAAGCAAGTATTTAACATTTCCAGGCAGCAGAGAAGAACAGACATAAAAAGGGGGTTTGGAATGGCTACTGCAATAGCTGTGTGATAACATCTGAACTAGGATGGTGCAGTAGCTCTTACAGTCATACCATGTCATGCATTCTTTTTGTTATGTGCATCTACTTCACTAGACCCATGAGACCTGTTTCTATTTTGCTCAGCTTTAACAGTGTGGCCTACAACTTTGTTACTCCATGTGTGGTCTATAGACCTGCAGCCTTGGAATTATCTGGAAACTTGAGAGTAAATTCTCAGGGCTGCTGAATCTCCATTTGCTTTTTAATAAGCTTCCAAGGGAAGCTTGCAGATATGCTGCTCTGTGGTATAAAGCATGCTTGATTCCTTTACTTTAATGTAAATCAGCATTAAATATATTTGAAGTATTTCTGAGTGTTTCATTAGATATAGTCTGCCATTGGTTTTGGTTAAGAGCACTTGTTGCTCTTGAGAGGACCTGCGTTTGATTCTAAGCACCCATGTGGTGGTACACAGCCTTTGTAAGTCCAGTTCCAGGGTCTAAAGTCCTCTTTTGACTTCTGTGGGTACTAGGCACACCTATGGTACACACACATACATGCAGGCAAAACATACGTATACATTAAAAATGTACAAAAGGAGTGAGGAGACTGGAATCTCTTCACTATACCCACCTGAGTCTACCTTGTGTAAGTACTACTAGAATTTCACATGCAAGTCTTCTCAGCTGAGTGATAAGATGTACTCATATGTCTTTCAAGAAGCTCCTGTACACTTTCATTTTAATTTTCTGTTTGTTTTTGAGAAAGGGTCTCACTATGTAGCACTGTCTGTCCTGGAACTCATATGTAGACCAAGCTGGCCATGAACTCACAGAAACTCAACTGTCTTTACCTCCTGAGTGCTGGGATTAAAGGCATGAACCACCATATCTGGCTCTTCATTTTAAATTTTTGAGATAGGGTCTGGATATGTAACCAGGCTGGTCTTCAACTTGAAATCCTACTGCCCCAACCTTGGGAATGATGGAATCATAGGTGTGTACCCCCACAACCAGCCCATTTTCAAATTGAAATTGAAGGCATTGTATGGTAGTGAAAAAGACAACTTGAATATTCTGCCTGTATTCATTTAATAGATGTGATTCTTCTTTCATTTCTGAAAAATAGTCTTTCATTTTAGAGATCGTTATTGTTATCCCTTAGCCCTACTTTTCTTATAATTTAAACTTTTTGCTTATCAAATAGGAACATCAATCATCCTGCAGATTTTCAGTTAAGAGCAAGTCATATAAAGGAAATGAAATTCTAACATACTTATCCCAATCTATGTTATTGGCTTGAGCTACTTGGCCATATTGCTCCATTTATATATGTCAGCAGCAGACAGGAATTAATAGTGTCTATTCAGCACTGTACTCTTTAGTATATGAGAAAGAAATCTTAGAAATACTTAGAAATGAACACTTAGCATTTATATTTCAAATGCCTAGAGAGAGAGAAAAAGAAGGCTTATGAAAGGTCAGAATGGTATTTAATAGAAAACAAAATTAAATATTTTTGAGAATTGATTCAAACAACGTAATCAATCAGGATAGTTTTGGAAGAAGTCATATAAACTATTTGGCTCTTAAAAAACCAAAATTTCAAATTTGATATTGCCACTTGACTTCTGATGGATTTTTCTACAAGTTCAGAACTTACCATTTTTCTTAATTAAATCATCTATAATTCTACAGAATCAAATTAATAAAGTTGGAATTCCTGCAAGGCCACCACAAGGTCAACATATTTGTTTCCTAATAGATTTCCATGTTTGTGGCCTCTTAGGCTGAATAACATGTTCTAGATAAAGAAAGAACAAACACAGCATGATAGAGTACCACATTACACTTCTTAGTGTCTTCCTATAGAACCCAAGGTACCTCATTTGAGTATTTCTAATTTCTAAAGAAACATTTTGTGGAATGCCTCACTCTTTTTCCTGCTTCATTTAGGATTATTTGCTTTAAAGAGAGTGTCAGTATTCTAAAGAAATGTTTGGAAATTCCCAAGAGTCTCTTTGTTGTCTGTGTTAGTGTTAAAGCAATAGAAATTTATTGGTGTAGTGACTCCAGTTTTATTCTTAAAAAGATGTTGGAGACTAAAGAAGCTTCAGGAGATAGTATTAACAGTTAGTGAAAGAAAATGTGAAGATTATGATACCCTGATTAAAGAAATCAAAATAGCCCTTCACTATTACTGCTAAAGCAGAATCCCTGAGTAACTCCTTAACTGAAATAAGTAAAATGCTAACTAAAAATCACTGTGTTGATCTGTCAGGGAAGTTAGAAATTAGTAGATATAAGTGTTGAACAGACATCTCAAAATCGACCATCCAAACTGATTTTTTTTGTGTACTGGGCATGAAACCCAGAACATACTGGGCAAGAACTGAATCACTGAGGTACAACCCCATACCTAGAGTAATTTCTTGTTGAGGAGCATAAAACATTCACTTTGGAGAGCTGCTGATGAGTTGCTCAGTGGTAGAACAATTTTCTACCATGCTAAATGTCCTGGGTTCCCTTGCCAACAATTGGAAAAGCAAAACTTCTACACAGCAACTCAGCAAATACTTGGAGTCTTGTTTAGCACTTCCAGACCAACCTTCATTCTGCCCAGAAGTTGTTTTGCCTTTGTCTTCAAAATATGTTTGGAATTCATTGTTTCCTACTGTTGTCACTGCTACATTATGGTGAGAGCCACTATCACCTCTAGGCCAGGTTACTGCTTTAGCTTTCCAATTTCCCTGTTTTTACTCGTTCCCTATGATCAATTTTATCACAGTAGTGAAAGTGAGTCATTCAAATCCAAGTCAGATCTTAGTACTACTCAAAGCCTTCCAAATGCTCACATTCTTACTTTCCAGTGTCCTGAGAGGACTCCCTAATTCACTGTCTTCCTTGTTCATTTTAATCCAGCCCAGGAAAATATGTGTATGAGAAGAGGTTTTCAACCCTTCTCTTCAGGTTGGGCTGCATCTTAGAACTAAGGGTGAACTGCAAGAAGACTAGACTACATGTGTATTTCCTCCTGGCTTCAAATCCCAGATACTAAAAAGAAATAATTATCTAATATTATTAGTATCTCGTAAATCTTTTCTGAGAAAAATAACTCCCAGAAGTTTACTTATTTCTGCAAGGTTTTCAAGTACAGTGATTACTACACAATAAAAAATAATCAGGCAAGTAAGGATAAAAGACAATGTACACTCCACGGCTAGGCCCCGGGTGGAGCTCCGGGAGTCCAATTAGCGAGAAAGAGGAGAGTTTATATGAGCAAGAATTGTTGAGATCAAGGTTGGATAAAGCACAGGGACAAATAGCCCAAAAAAATGGAAACACATGAACTATGAACCAATGGCTGAGGGGCCCCCAACTGGATCAGGCCCTCTGAATGAGTGAGATAGTCGATTGGCTTGATCTGTTTGGGAGGCATCCAGGCAGTGGGACCGGGTCCTGTGCTCATTGCATGAGTTGGCTGTTTGAAACCTGGGGCTTATACAGGGTCGCTTGGCTCAGCCTGGGAGGAGGGGACTGGACCTACCTGGACTGAGTCTACCAGGTTGATCCTAGTCCTCGGGGAGGCTTTGCCCTGGAGGAGGTGGGAATAGGGGGTAGGCTGGGGGGAAGGGGAAGGGGGCGGGAGGGGGGAGAACAAAGGAATCTGTGGCTGATGTGTAGAACTGAATTGTATTGTAAAATAAAATAAAAAAAGACAATGTACACACACAATAACTGATGCAAACAATAGAATAGAAGTATACCTGAAAGAACTCACTAAAATGCATAACGGAGTTATAGTTCACCAATATTCAACTTGTTGATTAAATCAAATGTGTTAGTAAAAAAGCTGGGAAAAGTAGAGAGCTGCATTTAAAAGGGAAAAATAAAATTTGTAAATAATATGAATTTTTTATACTTTTAAATATTCTTTTGCCATGATGCATTTTTTCCTTGGAAATGTTTTAGAATATCAGCAGAAACACACAAATGTGGGCTGATTTAAGATTTCATCTGATGGAAATCAGAGAATTGGGATTAATAAATCCCTGGGTGACTCCTAAAGCAATAACCCAAGAGAAAAATACATGTAATAAAAGTTAAGTGATTTGCAAAGGATCTAGATCAGCAGGATATACTATAGTGTTTTTTTTAATGTGTTGTATTGCTGAATCAGCCTCACCAGTAGTTCTACAAATGGACATGCCTACTGAATTGCCAGACAGTGTTCCCCAGTTATTTAGTCGAAGAGAAAAAGGTTTTGAGTTTCAAGTGTACATTATAAAGGACATGCAAGACACAATGAAGTTAGCAAAATAAACAGAATTTTTCGTGATAAAAGATTTCTTGATTACAAAGTTTAAGTAAAATCATCACCTTTCCTCTTTCTGCAGAATGGGCATGTTAAATGGGTAGATGTTGGTGGAGCCTATGTGGGACCAACCCAGAACAGAATCTTACGCTTGTCTAAAGAGCTAGGCATAGAGACTTATAAGGTGAATGTCAATGAGCGTCTAGTTCAATATGTCAAGGTAAGCATGGCTTTTTATTTGTATGACCAATTCATGAACATTTTATTTGAGAATGATTTGGTTTATTTATGATGATTTTTTTCTCCTTTTTAAAGTTTATTTTTAAATTCTTTTATCATGTATTTTCAGTTTACATGGTGTGATGCATATTACATAAATGTATTGTCATATAAGCATATGTTGTATGTTGAACATGTTCCTTCTCATACTCTTCTGCCTTTCTTTCTTCCCCCTCCCATTAGCCTCCTTTGTTCCCCTAGATAGTTTTGATTCTACTTTCATAATTTTATGTATCTGTATAAAATCTAGGAACTACAAATAAGATCAAACATAATATTTCTCTTTCTGAGATTGCCTTAATTGCTTAATATAATTGTCTTCAGTTGCACAAAATTTCTGGCATAATTTCATTGTTCTGTATAGCTGAAAAATCTAATTTTTTATAAATACCATATTTTCTTAATTCCTATGACACTTAGGTTGCTTCCATAATTTAGCTATTATGAATAATGCTGCAATAAATATTTATGTGTAAGTATCTCTGTGATATTTTGATAAGGAATCCTTTGGGTAAATACCCAGGGATGGTAGATGTAGGTCATATGGTTGATCTAATATTGTTTTTTTGAGAAACCTCCATACTGATTTCCATAGTAACTATAATAGTTTATATTCTTAGTAGAGTTGTGTATAAGTGTTTATTTTTTGCCCATATTCTTCTCATGATTTGTTGTTATTTGTTTTTTAGTGATGGTCATTCTCGCTGTAGTGAGATGGAATCTCAATGTAATTTTCATCTCTAATGGTTATTGTATTTCATCTTTTGAAAACTTATCTGTTCATGCCATTAGTTAATTAGTTGAATTCTTTGATTTGTTATTGTTTAGATTTTTGTATTTTTTTATAAATTCCAGATGTTAATTCTCAGTCAGATAGGCAGAAGCTTTACTTTTCACTGAAGATATTTTTTTTCATGTTCAGTATATTCTGATTATGGTTTCTCCTCCCTCATTTCTTCCTAGATCTCCCCACCTTCCCATCCATCCAACTCCACACTTTCTCTCTTTCTTTAGAAGACAAACAGATAAATAAAATAAACAAACAAGAATTTAAAAAAGAAAAGAAAAAGCATAAGAAATACACACACAAAACATAAAAACATAAAAATCAGAAGCTGTAAAGCAAAAGACCAGTAAGATAAATGCTCTAACAAAGCAACATGAGACCAAAAAAAATCTACAAATACCACTGCTGGACATGGGGCCTACCCTTAAGTATGGTTCCATTGGAGTGAATCCAGTGAGATTCCATTGGAACAAACTAATTTTTCCTTTGCAAGTGGTTGCCAATTAGAAGTAGCTTCTTAGCTAGGGATGGAGACTCGTGTCTACTTCCTCCTCTCAGCACTGCACCATCCGTCCTGGATCTGTGCAGGCCCAGCTGAAGCTTTTTAATTTCATGAGGTTTCATTTGTCAGTGTTGGCATTATTTCCTGAATAACTAGAATCCTATTTAGAAAGTCCCTAAATATGCCTAAACCTTGAAGTGTTTCTCTACATTTTCTTGTAACAGTTTTCAAAGTCTCATGTCTTGGATCCTATCTTAGTTATTTTTATGTTGCTGTGACAAAACACCATAACCAAGGTCAGTTATGAAAGAAAGCATTTAATTGGGTTAATAGTTTCAGAGAGTTAGAATCTTTGATAGTGGAGCAAAGAAATGGTGGCAGGAACAGCTGAAAGCTCACATGTGGATCTGCAAGCAGGAGACAGAGAGAGGGAAGGGGAGCGAGCACACTGAGAATGGCACAAGTCTTGAAATCTCAAAATCCGTTGCTAGTGACACATGTCCTCCATCAAGGGCATACCTCCTAATCCTTCCAAAACAGTTCCACCCAACTGAGGAACTACTATTCAAACATATGAGCCTATGGGGCATCTCCAAAGTAAATTCTGAGACTCAAGGCAATCTTTTAATTGTCACCACCTGTAAAATCAAAAAGCCAATTGCATACTTCCAAAATACAATGACACAGAATATATTTTACCATTCAAAAAGGGATGAATCTGGGCATAGCAAAGAAATACTGGACCAAAGAAAGATTGAAACCTAGCAGGGAAAACTGCAAATCGTGTAGGTCCATGTCTGATGTCAAAGAGCTTAGATAGCTCTGTCTTGCCAGCCTTGCTGCCTGCAAAGATACAGCTCTATCTAGGTGGTTCCACTCCATGCATGAAGCTCTCCTTTGTAGATATCTCATGGCTCTGGTACTTCTAATATCTTAGAGTTCCCAACACAATCAAAGTTTCACTTTCACAGCTTTACAAGGCTTCTCAGGTCATTCTTGCAGTAACTCTCCTGTCCCACTCTTGGCCTCAACAGCTCTGCTTAACCATGGAGGAAGATTCTTCAACCTTTTAGTCACATATCTTTCATGATTCTAAAGCCAGAACCATGTGGACAACACTGCCAAGTTTGACTACCAGCTTAGAGTGAACCCAACATCTTTGAATCACATTTGTAGAAGCTTTGATTTAGTGTTGATTTTTTAGGAGCAAAAAATTCCTTAGGCCTTTTGTTTTCACAAGTTGGAAGCTTAGGTTGATGGGGTCTTGTTCTGAGGACATCCCTCCCTTTATCCCAATGCAGATCAGGCCTTGCCTTGATCTCATCTCTTTCAGCAAAAGTCTTGGCTCCAACATTAAATTTCCTGGTGCTCTTTTTCTCTTCAAACTGTATTTTTTTTGCCCCACTTGCTCTCTTTCATGGTAGACTTGCCTAAGAGTGATTATTAATAACCAAGCAGCAGAGTCAATATGCTGCATTGAAATCTCTTCTGCCAAAGAAATTAGTCCATTGCATTTTAATTTAGCCTCAATCAAATTCTTAGGACAAGGGCAGAAAGCTGTTATATTCTTTACCAAAATATCACAAGAATGGTTTCTAGTCTGGTTCATGTTGTTCTCCTCTAAAGCCTCTTGAGCTGGGGCTCTTAAGCACTGTATCTACCATGATCCTACCAGGATGGCCTATTAAGCCCTACTTACAGTGTAAGTATGGTCCCTATAGGCTCATATGTTTGAATACTTGGTCCCCAGTTGGTGAAATTGCTTGAGAAGGAATAGGAAGTATGGTCTTGTTAAAGAAGGTGTGCTACTAGGGATGGACCTTGAGGTTTCTAAAAATTTGTGCCATTCCTAGTGTTTTCTCTCTCTGCCTCATACTTTCAACCAAGATGTAAGCTCTTAGTTGTTCTTGCCACCAGGCATTGATCCACCATATGGATTCTAACTCTGAAATGTTAAGACCAACTAAATGCTTTCTTTTATAAGCTGTCTTAGTAGTGGTGTTTTGTCATAGCAATAGAAAAGTAACTATGATACATACCATGACCCTCCCAGCCTGTACCCTACTCCCCTTCCTAATGCATTTGCATGCCATAGGGGATAGAGTTGCTTGGACAGACACACACACACACACACACACACACACACACACACACACACCTGTGCATTCTTCCGTAGTTCCAAGCAACTCCTTATTCACCTAAGATCCAGTTCTAAAGGCCCTAAAGAGCACAACATTTTGAGGCCATTTTAGCTTTTGAATTGGTTCTTCTGAATTTTCACCCAGCATGTCTTTGAATACTTTGTTCATTTGCTTTGTACCTGGATTTTCCTCTTGGGGATATAGCTTGTTTGTGCATTTCCTAGTGTTTAAAGAAGAAATTGTTTAAACTCAGCTCCTCAGATCCACCTAAGAAACAATAGTGTTTTCCACTGTTATTGTTTCTCACTGAAGCCAAACATGTAGTGACTGGAACCTAGAGAAATGCTTGAGAAATTAACTTTATAATCTATTATTCTAGGCCACTTCCTGAAACTATGAGGGAAGGGGTCATTTATTCATACCAAATGTCAGGATTTCCATACCAGTCACCACACCTATTTGAAAAAGACACATCTTTCCCTGACTGTATACCATCATGTTGGGTCTGGAGGCTAGAAGGATTGGGAATTTTCTAGGAATTAAGGACACTTGTGATCTATGCACAGTAATATACAACCAGGAGGTCAGGAATCTTAGCATATTTGATAAACACGTGGTTTGGGATGCCTAGGAGTGTGTGACAGTAACAGGTGAGAAGACAAAGAAGTAGCCATTAGAAATATTGAGAGCTCAGAGGTCAAGAGATCAAAAAAGTATTAAGAGGTTTTACAAAGTGGTGACAGCTGAGGGTATATCTCAGGGGCAGAGCATAGTATGGATGAAGCCTTAGATTCAGTCTTAAACACCATAAAAAATACAAAATATTTTGAAATGTTGGCTTTGTTAAGCCATAGTAAAAAAAAAATTCCTATTTTCTTATTTCTGCAAAGCATGGCATTTTCCTAGCCTAATGGGTAATAATAACAGTAAAAATAATAGCAGTTCCCATTTACAGAAACCTTTTACATTTTCATATTTAATGTGAAGAAGGAAACCAAATCTTTTGTGCTCAACTATTTAAATAGTCATGGCAATCTACTTTGCACTTCAGCCGGGTAGTGTGATAATTAACCTGGAAGCCAGTTGAGCAGACTCATTCATATTATTTATTCCTTCAGTGAGTTAGATACTGAAAGATCTTTATTGTTCCTAGAGGCTAGGAATAAAGAACTAAGTCCTTTTTATGTTTGAACTCACTATATTCTTAACTCACTGTATTCTTTTATCTGTCTCCTAGGCTGACATGACTTTCCCCATTCTACAGATGAGAAGTATAAGGTTCAGTCAGGTAGAGTGACTTGACAAAACTGTGCAACTAGTAACAGTCTGCTAATCCTTGAAAGCATCTTCTTTACTTCACTATAAATTCCAGGAAATGAAACTGAGGGAGTGAAGAGAAGAGCACTGGGCCTCTTCTGTTTGTAAAATATCTCACCATCAGTTTCAGTGAAGACTAGCTGATAAATAAGCAGATGCAGTTAGTGAAAGACAATGATTTTTTTCACTTCCTTACTCTGCCAGTTTCATGTTCCTTTTTGTACATTTCAAACAATGAAAATTTGTAGTTATGTTCTCAACTAAGTATTTTCTGGTCTCCCAGTTATGTCCACTCTAAAACATGAGAGCAATGTAAGAATTTGACAGGGACACATGGTAAGTAATTCAATGCCCTGTGTTCATTCTTTCTCTGTCTCTCTCTCTTCCCCTCTGTGTTATGTATGTGGGTGCCTGTGTGTCTGTGTACATATGTGTGAATATATGTGGAGGCCATTCATTAACTGTCTACTACCTTATTTTTGAGACAAGTTCTTTCATAGGAATCTAGAACTTATTGATTCAGCTAGACTGATTGGCCACCAAGACCCGGGTATCTATCTGCCTGTCTGTGCCCTCCTAGTGCTGGGATTACAGATGCACCATGCTGCACTCAAGCCTAGGGATCCAAACTCAAGTTCCTCCTTGCACGATAAGCACTGTACTGACTAAGCCATCTCCTTGGACACCCCCATTATTCTTTTAAAAATCACACTTAGTGTGTATGTGTGTGTCTGTGTGTTCATGTATCTGTGCACATTACTAAGGTACAGGTATGGAAGTCAGAGGACAACTTGTGGGAGTCACTTTTCTTCTTCTACCATGTATGTCTCAGGGATTGAACTCAGGTCATCAGAATTGATGGCAAGCCCCTCTACCCACTAAGACATCTTATCAACTCTTCACCCCATTATTATTAATTGAGACAAAGTAAGATTAAAATGAAAAACTGGCGTTTAAGAATCTGGATGTTGCCTTCAAGTTATAAGATTCCAGTATGCTGCCCAACCTTCCTGACAGGACCTTTTGAGTTTAGTATATTCAGTTAAGCATTGAGCTTTTCAATACTCATGGAATTTTCTGGATTTCACAGGAAATCTTAACTTTAAAAATGCTGGTGTAATAATTTTATGATTTGAAAGAACCCTACTTCAAGCTTTAACAGAGGATGAGCTCATGATGTCTTAAGGAAATGCTCATGATATATCATGTGTCTAAGTTAAAGAAGGAGAATTATTTTTAAGAAGTGGCACTAGGGTTGCCTTTATTGTTGTTGAGTCCTTCTCTAACATTAGGTAAATAAGATCTTTGATATTTGTTTCCAAGAAAAGGCACAACTTCATTTTGCTGAAGATGGGACATACTCAACCCCTACTATATTTTTCTTTTACCAAAACATAAATGTCACTGAGCTGTTACATATAAGCTACTGGAAAAAGGCGTCTTGTGCCTTGGAATTGATACTCTGAGGTTGCTTTCAATATGTAGTTATTAGCTTCATGTGTAGGCACACTTGTGAGACTAAGGTGGGAGGATGGTAAGTTCAAGGCCAGTCTAGGCTATATAACAAGCCCTTGTCTCAAACAACAACAAAGTTGTTATTAATCTCTGACTCGTTGCTGTCTCATGGCCATGCACATCAACACAATAGCTCTGTTAGGTCATAATTATTAAATATGTAGTCTGTGGCAAGTTTGGTGATAAACTCATGCATCATCTGCATTTTGGACAACAAGTAGCATATTTGAATCTTTCCCATAAAGCCGTGCTTGGTGGTACATGCCTGTAATCCTAGTACTTGGAAGGTGGAAGCAGGAGGATCAGGAGTTCAAGACAAGCTTCAATTACATGAGACTATGCATTAACAACCCCCCCCCCCTCAAAAATTAAAACAGTCAATCAACCTCTGCCATGTTACTTGATTCTTCAAGATTAGCACTACTCCTGTAGTAATGATAAGGGATAAGGGTGGGTTTCTTCTATGGAGCCTCCACTGTGTTCCAGGCCTAGTATCAAAGTTTTTATTTTTGTTATTTCACTTAACTCTTACTCTCCTGAAGCTCTTATATAGGGACTATAGCCTCATAATGGAAAGGGCCTGAACTTCAGAGGCCAAGTAACCTGCCAAATAAATAAGGGCCAGTGAAAAGGAATGCAGATTAAGGTCTTTCTCCTCTTCTGTGCTGTCAGGGGGGCTGTGGACTCCAGGAAGCTGCTTTACAGTTTGTACTTGTTCTAGTTCTTTTGATGTTTCTTTTCTAAGCATTATCTCATGTTTGCTCCTGTGTGTCCATGTATGGGGCTGGTGGGCTTTTGCTCAGTCATTTTAAAATAGCAATATAACTAACTATCTGTTACAATACTAAGTGTAGTGGATGTTCTCAGTATGATGAGGAAACTATAAATGGAGATTCTTATGGTAAGGAAAAGTAGGAAGATATTATATTCATTATTCTAGATAAGATTGTTAATTAATGTTATATTGAAAAATAACTAAAGAATCTCTCTACTCTCACTGTTCTTTCTACTTCTAGGGGAAAATAAGGGTTTGTCCAACATGATAGTATATCATGTTAATGTCTTAGTTAGGGTTTCTATTGCTGTGAAGAGACACCATGACCATAGCAGCTCTTATAAAGGAAAACATTTAATTGGAGCTGGCTTACAGTTTCAGAGGTTTAATCCATTATCATCATGGCAGAAAGCATGGTGGCATACAGGCAGACATGGTGCTGGAGAGGTAGCTGAGAGTTCTACATCTGGATCCACAGGCAGCAGGAAGAGATAGTGAGCTTCTGAAACCTCAAAGCCACACACACCCCCAGTGACACACTTCCTCCAATAAGGCCACATCTACTCTAACAAGGCCACACCTCCAATAATGCCCCTCCCTATGAATCTATGGAGCCCATTTGCATTCAAACCACCACAGTGAATAGCACAAATTGCCTTTATAACTCTTTGCATTGTCCTGTAAAAGCCCTGGATTCTTTTGTCTAATAAAATGCCTTGGCATGATAACAAAAATGATTACAGTGAACATATGGGTGTTATGAAGTGTCTTAGTTAGATTTACTATTGCTGTGATGAAACACCATGACCAAAGCAGCTTGAGGAGGAAAGGGTTTATTTTGCTCACAGTCCCATATTACAGTTCATCATCAAAAGCAGTGAGGACAGGAACCTGGAGGCAGGAGCTGATGTAGAGACCATGGAGGGGTGCTGCTTATTGGCTTACTTCCCATGGCTTGCTCTGCCTTCTTTCTTTTAGAACCCAGGACCAGCAGTCCAGGGGTGGGACCACCCTCAATGAGCCATCCCATATCAATCACTAATAAAGAAAATGCCCTACAGGCTTGCCTACAGCCCAGCCTTATGGAGACAGTTTCCATTTTCTCAAATGAGGCTCCTTCCTCTGATGACTCTAGCTTGTTTCAAATTGACATAAAACTAGCCAGTACACAAAGTTTGATGTCTTCTTCTTCCTCCTTCTCCTCTTCTTCCTCTTCTCTACGTCTGCTTCTTATTCACATTCTTCTTATTTTCATTCTTTCTGAGACATGGTCTTGCTGCATGGTCAATTCTGGCCCCAAATTCACAGTGATTTTTATGCCTAGGTCTTCTGATTGCTGGGATTATAAGCATGAGTCACAATTCCTGGTTAAATGTTGTAAATTTGGTATGTCTTTATTGGAGTAAGCATATATGATCTGTGAAATTAATATAAATTAATCTTGCCATTTTAACCCAAAGGGTAGACTTTAAATATATCAGCTAAATAGCTAAATATGTTTAAGATACTCTCTGTTGTTTTTTTCCTCTTTAGATGATAAGGGAAGCATGAGATCCTGAGTGCTTATTAGAGTGATTTATTTCTCACATTCATAAATAAGATGATCCATCATTATATTTGTTTTATGAATGAATTCCATTGAGTTATAGAAAACTTTTGTTAATTTTTGCAGTGTGTGGTGGGGATGTGGAGAGGGAAACCCCAGCCAGAGCCAGAACAGGCATTTTCAAGACCTGCTTTGAAATAGAAATTGAGATATTTGAGCATTCTCACTTTCTCCCTACATTTCACATCCTCTCTAAATAAAACTGGAGTCAGAAATACGCACTAAACATTTATTTTTATAGAGTGGTGTGATAAAGCTTTATTTAAAACTTTAGAAGCTTAGTAACATCATGGTAAGCATTTTTTCCTAGTGCTCGATTTTCTATTCTGCCTATGGCTATTTACTCCAGGTTTCTAAACTCAAAAATGTTTCAGAATGTGTGTGTCCCAAGTACATGTTATTATTGCCAAGAGATGAGCTTGGTTTCAGCCAAAGTGTCCTGGAGAAGACAAAAGGCCTGCTTTTGTGTTACTTTGTCTCAATGCTTACTAATATGACCTTATTTTTCACTCTTGGTTTAAAAATGTTTCTGTTGAATAAGGGGTATGTAATTTTAAGATTATGTTAGCATCTTTTCTATACTAATTTATAGAATGTGTTTCTTTTATCTCAAGAAGTTGTATTTTCATTTTCAACTGCTTTCAGAAACCACCCCCCCAAAAAACAAAAACAAAACAAAACAAAACCCAAAAAAACTAAATGCTAAATGCATCCTTTCTGAGTCCGTGACACTATTATTGCCTTCCATACACAGTGTGCTTATAGATGTTTTAACTCATTTGAATCCCCCACTCATAAGTAGGGTTTTTGTTTGTTTGGTTTGGTTTTTCGAGACAGGGTGTCTCTGTAGGCCTCACTACCCTGGAACTCACTCTGTAGACCAGGCTAGCTTTGAACTCAGAGATCTGTTTGCCTCTGCCTTCCAAGTGCTGGATTAAAGGCATGCACTACCATGCCCAGCGGGTAGGTATTTTTTTGAAACAGATGCTAAAATATTTAAATATCTTTAGTTTGATATATCAAATATGCAGTATAAATATGCATGCAGGTAGCTTATAAATATTTCTGAGTAACTTAAACACACACACACACACACACACAGAGAGACAGAGAGAGAGAGAGAGAGAGAGACAGACAGACAGACAGACAGACAGATTTTCAAAGGACTTAATTTGCTGCTTGTGTATCACCAGAGATCTAAATGACAGAAGTATAAGTTTAAAGCTTTACACAAAGGCTAAGAGTAAGAGTACCTCAAGGGTAAATCTTTTGCCTAGCATATGTGACATTGGGTTTTCTCACAGCACTGAATGCAAAGGCCACTATCCATTTCCTCTCAGAAGCTCCTGTCTATGTTCTGTATATTCTGGATACCACACAGATGTGGTTTCTTCAATAGAAACATTCTATTCAGTCAAAGTGGCAACTCATAACATAGGAAAGAGAGGTTAGTAGGTTTTTTTCTCTCTCATTACTCACCATTTTAGTTATATAATTCAATGCCATTAAGTGCATTCACACTGTTGTACAACAATCTCCACTAACTATGCATAGAACCCCCCTTTCTCATGGTACTGGCAGTGAAACACAGGGCCTGGTACTATCACTGACCTACATTTTTGCCACACAGAGCCCTTTTAATCTTTGCATCCTCCTTCTCTTCTTTTTCCTTTTCCTCCTTCTATCCCTTCCACTCTAGTTTGCTTGTTTGTTTCTTTTGAGACAAGTTCTCACTATCTTGCCTCAATCTCCGAAGTATTGAGATTACAGAGATTCACCACCATTCCTGGCTTTTCTGTCATTTTTAATCAATGATAATTCACTAGAGGAATTATCTCTAACCATTCATTGAAAAGTATGAGAATTGCCCTGCTGCCTAGGAGTGGTTAGATGTCAGAGCCTGCCCACAGTCAGCTGGGTAGCTGGGTAGAGGCATGCGGATTGAAGAGACAATGAAGAAGACAGAAAAGAGTCGAGAGGTCTGCCGGTCAATGCTGGACAGCCCCGAGTTTATTTCACAGCCAGCTTATATACAGTTTTGAAGGACAGAGGTAGAACAATGCACAGCACAGGAATTCAACCACTATCTATCCTGCCTTGCGTCAAGAAGCAGGGAGTTTCATTTACTATCTCAATATACCTCTGGCTGGCATCAGCAGCCTGCCTCTAGCTAGATAGTGTATTCCTTCTTGTGGGCTAATCAGGACTTTCTCACAGCCCTTCAAGGAGACTCTGTGGGCTAATCAGGACTTTCTCACAGCCCTTCAAGGAGACTCAGCGGGCTAATCAGGACTTTCTCACAGGCTTGGAGCAAACAAGTCTGAACTCTATTGACTCAGAATAGACTTCAGATTCAAACTGGGAAACTGAGTCAGTTGTGGGCTCCAGTGGAAGGTTATACATCCAAGAATATTTGAGCAGCACAAATTAGTCTTTTTTTTAATGGACAAAAGTTGGACAGGTAATGAAGGGAGATGGATATGAGAAGAGTTGGCCAAATATGATCAAAACATGTTCAGAGAACTCATTAAATACTTTTAAAGAAGAAAAGCAAAAATGAAAGAAAATCTTTCCTTTTCTTTGCTTTTTGCTTCCTTTCTGTTTCTATCTCTGTAACTCCTACTTCCACCTTACAAAACACATACAAACTGCAATCAAAAGACTCAATATTTGATTCTATATTTTCAAACTTTTGCAGAGTTTCATTATAACAACTGAAACCTGAAAAACATTCCCATGTCTTAGGAATCCCATTCTCATTCCATTCTGGGCATTTCCTGAAGAAGTGAAGTTCAGTTGTCTCATGTTGGTCTAACCAGAAAGTGTTTCTGTCATTACCCAGTACTCTGCCACCTGATAACATTGGTGCTGCAATGTAATTCTCTGTCTCAGATATAGACTCAAAACGTTTTCACCTCTAGGTCAAATTTCAAAAAGAATACCTTTTGACAACTTAGTGGATCTCAGCATTTTAGTGACTATTTCTACTAAGATGAGAAAAAAGTTTTAAGAATGACTTTAGTTCAAGGTCTTATAGAAATTACAGAAAAAGCCATTGTGAGAGCCTCATAATGTATCATAATTATCCTTCCCAAATAGAATTTGAAGTTTAAAAGATTCAGATAATGATAATAATGTCAATAACTAGGAATTGAGGAGTCCAGTACTATTTCTATAGAACTTCCTTTTATTTTTTGCTTTGCATTTGAGGTTCATACAATCAGAAGAAAATTCTCAGTATGAATATTCTCAAGTATTAACTACCACTCAGTATAGTATATAGCTTTGTCCTGAAGGTTATGAAAATAAGTATTTTTCATTTCGGAAGATTGTTCTCATGTTAACACTTTCAAAGGGAATGATTACTAAACTCTTCCATTCCCATAACTTTCCTGTAATTTGTCAGACGCACATGATACACATGTGAATCGCAAGCTGAGATTTAGTTTTATGTGTTTGTCAAAGTACTCTGTGGCCTATTTTCCATAGCTATATCCAGGAGGTAAATGTCTAAAAAAAAATCAGACTTAAGAGACAATAGGAGGGAATCAATTTGGCAACACTTGCTGGCTAGTGTGATAAAAGGAGATCCTGGAGCACAAAAATGGGAACAGTTTCTAATTAATTGTTTGGGCATTTACTAATGGGATAGTCTTCAGTACCTGTGGCAATTTTAAAAAATACTTTTCTGATATTCAAATAGTAGGAAGATTGTATTTAGTCTGATGGCTGCAAGCACACTCTTCTTCATACTTCACACCATCATTATCTCCGTCATCATGATCCTAGAGCAATGCAGTGAAATAGCTTCTTCCAGTACAGGAGCAGACCTGCATTTGCCCCATCACTGGAATATACAACATGGACATACTCAACTAACAGTCTAGCTAGCAAACTCTGCTCTGCCCTTGGTCTTTTTGATCTTCTATGCCATATTTTCTCACTTTGCTGTCCTGTGACAAAGGGGGACATGCCCATGACAGAGATTCTGCACAGAGCACATGATGCCCTTTTACTTTTAGCTGGATATGCAGGCAGTTTCAGTTTATTTCACTTGTTCTACTTAGTGTAATGGAATGATGTACCATCTTGTCCAGAGGGTTACATATGAGACTATCTTCTCATGGGTTACAGGTAGAAAGTTTAATCGTGTTGTCTCAGTCTCCTGCCAGTGCCAGCCAGAATGTGAAAAAATACTATCTAGGGAAATATTTTCTGAGTGTTTACTTTCTAAAGAATATCAATCTAAAATCATGCATTGCAGGAGTTTGGTAGTCAGATCCATTTTGGAAATACTCCATATTCTAAACTTATATTAGAGAGTCAAGATTCCCATTAGCAAATTAGAAGTCCTACAGAGTCAGACAGTAAAAAAGATTACTTCACTATAAGCTAAGATTTTCCAGATTTATGACCCTAGAGCCTATTTTCATATAGCATCTGGTAAGATTAGTGTGAGAAATGCTAACATGTGAAATGATTTTAGAGATTTACATTCCCAAAGAGGCTGAGTCTTCTATTTTTCTCTGTTCACTTCATCATCTTTCACATAGTAAGTTCTAGTCAATTTGAAAGTAATGTTGGAAAAAGTTTGTATGTAGAACTGATACTAAAAGTCAGTGCTGAGCTGGGCAGTGGTGGCACACATGGTTATTCCCAGAACTCAAGAGGTAGAGGCAGGTGGATCTCTTGAGGTTGAGGTCAGCCAGGGCTACACAGAAACCCTGTCTCAAAAGTTCAAAAACAAACAACAAAAAGTCAGTGCTAAGTTGATATTTCACTAGAAGTTTTTTTTTTGGGGGGGGGTGTGGGGGAGGGGAGGGAGGCAAAAAGAGAAACTCATTTGTGTTGAAAATGATCAGACATTTTCTGGGAAAGCTAGATGTGATACAAGCTAGGCTGTAAAAAGCAGACATTTCATTTCCCACTTTACATCTTTTTTTAAACAAACATTTATTGGAACTCTGCTAGTCACAAGGCAATGTAAATAGAGCAGGCACAAACACATTTGAAGCATAGTCTCTTTTTTTGTGTGCATTGAGAATAATCTGGAAAGTTAACCACATATATGAATCAGTATAATATAGCAGTGAGCCTGGCAAAGGCCAGGGGCCATGTTCTTGTCATTCAACAGAGGATGCACAAGTAGTTCATGACCTAGGTATCTAGGTGGGATTCTTGAGACCATATCTTTCCAGGTCACATTGTTTATTTATATGTATAACTTCACTTACATGTGTGCTAGACTGCAGCCATAGTAGGTAGTTGTAGGGTAGGAGAAGTAAAAGTAGTTACAAGTCAGAGGGAAACTTTTGTCTTTTGGATAAAGTAAATGAGGATATAGATTGAGTTCATATATGGGTGTGGTTGGTTTAGCATGGGGAGGTGTATCAGATTGTGACAGACTGTTAAAATATAATTGTTGCCTGGCAACTCTGTTGGAATTCTCTCTGCCTATGTCATGGGCTTAAGAATCAGGGAGCCCTGAGATGCCGTGTTATCAATGGATATTTTACTATACCCAGGTTTAGGAGCATGCCTGATAAGTTCTCAAAGGAGAATCCAGCTCAGTGGCATTGTAGGCTTGATCTTGCTAACATGGAGATTAATGGGGTGGTAGTTGGGATGACAGGAATCTGAACTAAGAAACATGAACTTAATTCTGTCTGTTAGGCACTAACAGGGTTTAAGCACTGTATGTATCTACACATACACACATACACATACCTCTCTATAAGTATGGTAAAAACAATGTATATTATAAATGACTGAATATCTTCAAAGACATATAACTTATAAAAATCATCTAAGGCTACTCAAATTATGTTACCTTATGATTCATCTTGCTAATGGTACAGTGTTATCTAGGAGCAATGAAAGCAAGAGAAATCACACATGGAATCTGAAGTATATCAAGAATGTAAGAAGAGTAAAATGAGTACTTCTCTAAAACAAATTAGGAAGGCAGGCATAGTGATGCAGGCCTATAATCATAGTGGATAGGTAATTGAGGTAGGAAGATTACAAATTTGAAGCTAGCTTGGGTCATATTATAAAAATTGCGCCTTCCCACCCCCTAAAAAAGAAAAGTAGAAAAGAATAGCAAATGAACAACTCTAACAGAAAGGATCACTTTCCTTAGTGTTTGGGGTTGTTTTGACAGGAAGGCTTTTGCTGGTTTCAAGTTTGTGATCCTCCTACTCCTCAAACCTTCCAACTGCTGGGATTACAGATATATGCTATAATATCCAGCTTTATTATTTTTGAAGTTTAATGAACATAAAAATAAAACAGAATGTGTTAGAAAATTTATTTATAATTTTTACTTTTATCATTCAAAGAATGTCATTACCCATAACAATAGGCATAATGAATGAGATGATTTTTTAATAAATCCTAAAATGTAATAATGGCTAAACATTGGTGAGCATCAGGATGATCTACTGTTTATTAAAAATATAGATTCCCTGGTTCTACAGCCTGATATGATAGGATCCTTATACTCCACATTTAAATAAGCACCCTAAAATATTCTGAGGAAATCCAGAAATACTGCCAGTAAAAAGAGTTTAGGGGATTGGTGGGGACTGGAGAGATGGCTTAGTTGTTAAGAGCACTTGCTGCATAGTACTAGTCTGAATTTGGATTGCTGGGATTGACTTCTAAAAGATTGTCCTCTGACCTCCATGTTCATGCTGTAGCATGTGTGAGCCTTCATAACACACAAATACTACTACTACTACTACTACTACTACTAATAATAATAATAATACAGAGCTGAAACCCAGAACAGCTTATGATATTCAGTTTATATATCTCTGCTCAACAAAGTTTCTCAGTTTGATGTTTTAAATTTCTGTATATAACTAGAATCCCTTGGGGAGGACCACTTAAACATTAATTTAAGTCTCTTCAGTCTTGATGTGAGTGCATCATTTATACCTTAGTGTGATTTTTCTTTTTCTGGAGTCTGGGCTACTCAACTCAGGTATCAACTGTGTTAACTGATTGCTGTGCAAATCTTTAGATAGGGTGCAGATATGTTAAACACCAGTTCATGAGCAAACATGCAGAAGTTGTGTGAGATGTAAACCACAATCATGCTCCTGAACAGAGGGAACAGAGTCATAAAAAATGCAAACTATGGCACTGTGTAAATTAAAACCTGAAGGTAGATAAGTTGCCCAGGGAAATAGAGAAAAAGGAATAGGTTTAGAATGGGACCCTGGAACACTCTGTGGATCAAAGAATGGGGAGAGAATCCTGGGAAAGTAGATGGATATGTGGAAAAACCAATACAATTCATTGGAGTGCATGGGATATAGCGACTTGCTAATGGGATGGATAAAATTCATGGCTTCAGATCTGGCTATAAGGAGCTCAAAGGAAAGGGGATTCTATGAATTCTGGTGAGAGGGATACAAGTCACATTATAGGAAATAAAGAGATATGAAGAAACGAGCATCATTTGAGACTCATTAATAAGAGAGAGATGCAAGTGTGAGGGTGTGGCTCAGTGAATAGAGTGTGAGCTAAATGTGCTGAGATTTTGGTTGTGATGCCCAATACCAAACAGAAAGAAAATCAGCAAGGAAAAGTGGAAAGAGAATGGCAATTTAAAGAGAGTTATTTCCATGTAAAATATGAAAGCTTCTTCTAGGTAAAATGGAAGTTATTTATGTTTGAGGAGAACTTGGCTACTTGCATTCAGAAACAAGAAGAAAATTATTTTGTTAACTTTTAAAACAATATAATGATGCTATCTGAATTAATGGGTTTCTTTTTAGATGATTCCTTAATTTCCTCCATTATGAACTGTAGGAAAGATTTCTCTTACAGGCATTGTTATAAAACAGTGGCACAGGCAAGTCCCAAGGAATTCATATGGGTTTTAAAGGCATATTCCCAAGCCAATAAAGAAGCTATTTATTTTTTGGATGATTAAAGAAAGCTATTTGGCAGCCTCCCCAGTTATTTAAAATACTGTGATTGTCCTCATTTCCTTTTGCTTAACTAAAATATGAAAGTGTAAAGAAGAGAAACTTTTCTGTGTGCCAGTTAGTAAGTGCTACTTGCTTAGTATAAACAGTATATCTTGTGGTTTATGAGAGGCATAAACTGTCATGTCCTGTTAATAACCTCCTATTATTATGAACATTGATAGACTGAACATGTGCTTCTCAAGTGGACTTAAATATTTTGGAGCATGATTTCAGGAACATTGTGTTCTACTCAGCATAAATCATTTCTGTTGTATCAGTCCTTCAGTGATTAAAGGCTATTTTGGAAAGATAGTATGGTTTTAGAATATAGGCATAACATGAACAATTGCTACTCTAGGTTCTTTATTTCCTTTTACTTTAAAAAAGTGATAGTCATTTGGATGTAGTGTTTTAGAGCCCCTGCTCACTCTCAGGCCATGAAGGCATTCCTTGAAGAGAATTTGTTCGGATTGAGAAACTGCTGACACCTTGCTGAGAAACTATGGAGTCTCTTTGTAGGACACAGAGGGAGCCTGAGCATGTTTCTCTTAGTCAAGAGACATTCCCAAGCTCTCTTCTAGTGTGTCACACATATCAGTGTAGTCTCCAGTTGAGCAATCTAGAAGTAGCCATTGATAAATAATCCCTTTTAGGTATTTGTGAGAAAGGAGGAAGCTGTTGCCTTAAAGTTGCCAGTTCCTTGAAGCATCTGTGTGCTTTTGTCGCAGTTTTATGTTTTCTGGAAAATGAGAACAGAAAAGCCAGAAACTGATAGTGAGGAAACTACTTGGTGCCTTTGTCAGCAGGATAAAAGTTCACATCTTTTGGACTATCTGTGGCTTCCATTACTAAGGAGATTGCCAGGCTATGTTCTCCCTTCACCCTGTTCTTTGACCTTTTCTGGGCCTTTGTGTGTTTATGAAGGCTTGGATTGAGGGACCCTTAAGACTTTATGTAACCACACTCAAGTTGATATTGTTCTATGAGGAGAATTTCATTAGTAATATGACACTTGTAATATTTTATTGAATGATTAATGAGAATATTTTTTAAAGTACTTTTTTCCTGGTCTACATGTTGAGATCTAGGCCAGCCAAGGCTACATAGTGAGACCCTATCTCAAAAAAAATTTTTTCAAAGCAGAGATCAGTTTTGTATATGACTATTGTTTGAGTAAAAAGTCATTTTAAGAGCAAATACAAATTTTTTTCGAGATTTCAAGTTAGGGAAGAATTGTAATAAGAATCAGCTGTTCTGAAGGCTTCCCAAGCTATTAAGTAAGTCCAGCCTTTCTCCTCTCTAGAGTTATTTTTGTCTTGTGTAAAATGTTTCTATTTCTTTCAGAAAATGTGTTAGCCTTTCCCAAAGATGGCCACATTTCCTTGGCAATAACAACCTTGGTGCTTCTTTCTCTATACTTTACTCTTTAGAAACAGAAAAGATGCATGGAGAAGATTTTTAAGTTTCATATGTGAGGATTCTCTTTATTTTATTGGGGAAGTTAAAAATGCATCTAAAATAAACCTATCTCCACGTTCCATCAACCATATGGGAGTGAAGAAAACACATTTTATGAAGAAAGGCTTTGGGGGAGGAAATTACCTTCATACTATTTCCTAGCTGCTGTCACTAGGCTTTAGTTTACTTATTTATAAAATGGAAATATTAGTAGTCCTTGCCCCTACAGAGCTGATGTGAGCATTACATGAGATAACGCATATGAAGAGTTTCAGCCACTGCCAGGCATGGAGAAAGTTCAATAAATGTTTGATGATAGTCATGACAGTGATAAAGGATTGGGAGTCCCAAAAAGTTATATTGTAGCATTTCAACATAGCATTTTCTGATAAGAAATCAGATCACATAATCAACCAAGGTTATTTGAATTTGCTAGTGGAAAGGAAATTTGCTTCTTTGTCATTTAATGGATGTCATGTTTTCTTTTTCAGTTGTGGGGGTGGAGAGAGTATGCACATATAGTCATGCCTTGTGCCTCTGCCTTAATAGTCAGGATTTTTTCTTGAACCTTTTGAAAGTCTGGCCCAGCTTTTGATACTATGCAGTGCATGCAGTTGACTTTCTACAGATATTTATTAATATAAAAATCAAATTTTCATGAGAAATTCTACTAGTAGAAAAGACTTGTGCTTTATGAATTTTGAGAAGTCCTTTATTTTTAATCATAATTGCCCCTTGGTATTTGTAGAGGATTGGTTTCAACACTTCCTGTGAAAACCAAGATCTGAGGATGCCTAAGTGCTTAAATAAAGTGGAATGTTATTTGTGTATATCCTATCTGCATTCTCCTGTTTACTTTAAATCATCTCTAGATTGCTTCTAATATCTAGCATATGTAAATTCTATCTAAATAATTGCTATAATTTTTTTGTTGAGGGAATAACAACAAGGAAAAGGTCTGTGCATGTTAAGTATAGTTTTTTTTAATGCTTTCTATCTGAAGTTGATTGGATCTGCAGATGAAGAACCCGAGAAACCACTAAATGAATTAAATTTGCAGATAGTACCTTATAAATGATCTACTCTTTCTCTTTTTCTATTTACCCTTATTTTTGCTTAGCATAAACATGTGTCACACAATAAAGTTAAATAAATGGTTTCTAAATATCAAACTATCTTGACATTAGAAATCTTAGCACTAAGCTACACAAAGTTATTAGAGGTAACAAAGGGAATTTATGAGGCTGGAACATCATACTTCAGAATCTACAGAAAGCAGGGGAACTCTGACAAGTTAGGGACAAGAATCATGGTCTTTACAACAGGAACCATCTGGCATGCTGTCTCAGGGAAGAGAGTCCACTTTCTTCTGTACTTGGGTTATGATGAACTAA
The DNA here is from genome assembly GCF_949786415.1 of Peromyscus eremicus. NCBI lineage: Eukaryota > Metazoa > Chordata > Mammalia > Rodentia > Cricetidae > Peromyscus > Peromyscus eremicus. The sequence goes on along the minus strand of NC_081439.1, from coordinate 5,172,007 downwards.
TTATAGGGTCAAATCTTCTAACAGTGTATGATTTGCCAAGGTCACATCACAAGCTCATAGCTGGGCTAGATCAGGAGTTGGGAGGAATCTAGCATATTCCTGTTTTAATGGCAGTGGGCATCATGCTCCTTATGTAGTAACTACAAAGAGGAGTGGCAATTTGCCAAAAGGAAACAAGGGTACATTTAGAAAAGAAAAATGGGATTGAAAAACAAAACTGGCAAAAGCCTGTTGTTCCACACTGCTAATAGTCTGA